>NC_065920.1:41512303-41812303 GCF_024586455.1 Bactrocera neohumeralis | reverse complement strand
AAAACTGTTCAGAATTAATCCAGTTTATTTATATTTATGTATATTTCTTATACATATCCAAATATTTAAGAACAATGTGGGTAAAGGTTTAACTTAAAGAGACTTAACTTAATTTTTGAGAGAAAAAAATACTACTGTATCGATTGTTTTGAAATTTTCAGGGTATATTCAGTGGCGTAGGTGGGGGGGGGGGGCTTTGCAACGTCTTGGGGGCGGCAAAACGATCTTCGCTGTTTTTTAATATTCAGAAAAATTCATCAAATTTTTTTTACAAAATTTATTATAAAAGATAAAGAGTTGTACACTCACAATGTAATAATCTGAATAACAATGAAAAATATTAATTTTTACTCGAATACTCTTCAGTCTTTGCATTTTTCTTATATCTTTTGGTTTATATATTTCTTAAAAATAGTGATAGAACTTAAAGGTGCACTTTTCTAGCTTTGTCTAGCGACGTTTTATATACTTAATATCGAAGATATTTTGTAAAAATTCACTTTTGTTCGAACCACCTCATGAAACTTGTAGGTAGGTAGATAAAGGGGGGCGGCAGAACATTCTTGGCCCCGGGTGCCCGAAGTTGTAGCTACGCCACTGGGTATATTTATATACATTGTGACAAAAATGTAACCGGGAAATTGCAATTTAAATTCCACAGGTAAAATAAATAAAAAAAAAGTGTATTTAAATAATTTTGTAGGTTGTAGTTCGTTGCGATTTTTACAATAGATAAGAATAACGAAAAAAATTGTCTCAATTATCTTTTTCTAACAAAATTTCGTGTGCGGACTCGTTGCGAATGTTGGAAAAGGTTTACGGCGATTCAGTTTTATCAAAAACACAAGCCTACGAGAGGTACAACGTCTTCAAAGACGTTCGAGAGATCGTTGAAGACATGCCTCGTTCTGGACAACCTTCGACGTCTACAACTGATGAAAACACTAAAAAAGAGGGCTCGACATCTCTCGCGAGTTCGTTCGAATAATTTCTGTGGATATTTTAGGCATGAAACACATTCTTGCTCGAGTCGTCCCGATAAAGTTGGACTTTTTCAAAAAGAGTACCGTAAATATGTAACTTTGGACACGCTTGATGATGTGATTTTCGAACCTACAAGGTGATGCTAGTTTTTTTCGATATTCGGCCAATAAGGAATTCTATTTGGTCGTATTGCGTGAGAATATCTGTCGAAAATGGCCGGAATCGTGGAATAACAATTCATGGTTTTTAAACGGTGAATATGCATCATGTCATCGAGCCACGTTTGTGACCCAATTTAAAGTCAAAAACGCAATGAATACAAACCACTGTGCTCACCAGATTTGGCTCAGTGTAATTTTTTTTGTTCCCCGAACTAAAATTGCCACTCCGTGGACCTCGTTTTCATTCGACCGAAGAGATAAAACAAAATTCGCTGAAGGAGCTGAAGGCCATGAAAAGTATTTCGAGAACCGGAAAAATCGTTGGCATACGTGTATTATATCTTGTGGGAATTACTTTAAAGGTGACAAAATAAAAACTGAATTATAAATAACAATTTTGGATTGGCTTATAGGGTTTCTCGAAGCGCGCCAATTACGAAAGTAATAGCTCTTTAGAGTGTCTGATAAATTTCTTCCAAAGATTTTCTTTCCGCTTATCTACTAATTTACAAAAAATCTTATCTGTGGGAAAATTCCACAGTGCTGCTTATACTTTATTACTATCGCGCATTTAATATTTATTTACCGACTGTTTCTTCTCACGTATCCATCAGTGTTTCTTCTCATATCCTATTTTACATATCTTCTGGTTTTCTTAAATAAATGTATCTTCTTATCTACCAGTCTATCTTCACACCATCTGTGTTTGCTGTTGTTCTTGGTTTAGCATGGGATGTAACTCGCGCGCATCGACTGGATTCGGCAGAGGGCGTTCCTAGCTAACGAACGGCTGGTCAGTTGTCTCCGAGCACCTGGAGAGTCAGGACGAATATTTTCGCGCGACGTGTTTCTGTGATTGATGCAAACCGAAAATGCAGCCTTCGTTAGAGCAGATATCGCAGCCAATTGGAAGTTGCACCAAGAGAACGCACGGTGTGAGCCTTTCTTGTGAACAGCTACCAGAATGGCTTCCGTGACGCCTTCAATGCCTGGAAATCGCGCTGGCAGCGTTGCATCTACGCAGAAGAATACTTTTATGAAAGTTTTTAAAGAATTGTAACGATTGGTTAAATTTTTTTTTAAATCTATTCAGTCTTATTACTTTCTGGACAAACCCTGTACAATGTTCGGGTACTTTTGTAAAATTCAAAAATACAGAGCGAAATTAAATATTGTATGGGTTATAAGAGACCTACGACGACGTTAAAAAAGATCCTGCATTGTTGCTGTTTTAAAATAGATAAAAAAATGTGAAATTAGAAGATTATTTCCGTACAACGTCTTACTTTAAAATAAAAGAAATAAAACAATTACAAGATTAAAAGCAAGGGTTTAATTTTACTACAAATTTTGATCGTTTTTGGCCCGCCGGAATCGATCCAGTCAAAAAACCGATTCATATATACGTATGTATAAACCGAAATATCAAAAAATTTACTTTCACTTTAGGGGTGCCCCTTAATATCTATATAATTTAAAACAATATCGATCAATCTCATTTTCGGCTATATCAAATTATTTTGTGCATTGATATTTTCAGCTGTAATAACATACATATTTTCGATGTTAACTGTGTTCGTCGTCTTAGGTACCACTTACGAGATGTTGCTTGCCTGGCACGGAGTGCGAATAACATACAAGATGTATGTATGTACATATATCAAGCCATTTTGTGTATCAGAAGCATTTTTACCATCAGAAAAAAGTTTTCATTAACAAAATAATTTCTTGTTTATTTATTTCTTTTCTATAAAATTTGGTTTTTGTTATTTCATCTTTTTCCTCCAATGGGTTTCTTGTTTTTATTTTTTTTCAATTATCAACCATGGTCAACAAGCGTTTCCTTAATAAAAAAAATTCCCATTTACTGAATCGTCTCTATAAATAACTGAGCATAATTAACCAGTTATTTATAAGCACATATTTATATGTATACATAAATGTATACACAAATCTTTTATTAAATGCTTTTCACCTGCCAGCAAATATGAATGCTGAGAGCTAGTAAATGAGCTGAATCAGCTACTTGAGGCTTACGACATAAAGTGTACACATATGCAAAAGTCTTCGCGAAGTTTGGCATATAATTGTCTAATTGTTCCAAAAATCGTATTTGTTCGTATGAACTTATTCTGCTGCATTCGCAAGAAATTAATTGGTTGCTGAATGGGGAATTTATATTCACAATGAATATATGGTAAGTATATAAATATGCCTGTATGTGTAGCTATGGATGTGTATTCTACTTGGTCCTTTTATGAACTCCACCGCAAAAGGCTACATTTATCATATGACAGCCTTAGATAAATCTTTAATACTTTCAGCCCAATGTGCCAAATTCAAGAGTATAAAGGGACGACAGTTAACTGACAAAGTTACGGCGTCTGTAGGTATTTTCGGATCCGCTTGAAATACAATAAAAACAATTGTAAAGCCACGAAGAATCATTATTCGTAAACATCATACATTCTACTACTATTAACAAAAAATAGTAAAACTTTGTTAATAATTATAAAATTCTGTATTTGCTCTTCAATATCTATGTCGTCCCCCTCAAAGTAAGTCCCCAATACACTTCTTATACGTTTTTTGCAATCCCCGAAACACTTTTTAAAGTCGAATAGCTTTCTATGGGTATCGCAATTCAAGTTGTATGTATTCAATTGACCCAAAATGGTTGCTCCGTAGCGGTCGTTTGAGTTTCTTGAGTAGTCAGAAGTTACACGGAGGTAAAACGATGGTTGTGGCATGCTATGCACCCTGGAAAGTATAGGAAATTCTTCATTTAAACCTCCCGCTTATATGAAAGACAGATAAATGTTTTTTTCTACGTTGGTACAACCGTCCTTAATTATGATGCCAAAAATTAGCGCGATCTGTCACTCAGTGTGCTTACAGCAGCTGTTTATGTCAGTCGACCTGAGTAGTGTTTGTTGAATTTTAAAATGACCGAAAATATTGATCCACGTATTTGTGTTAAATTTTGTGTTACGAACGAATTTTCGTGTGCCGATACATTGAAAATGTTGCAGAAGGCTTTTGATGAATCTGCCAAATCCAAAACGCGCACTTACGAATGCTACAGAGCATTCAAGGAGGGTCGGGAGACCGTCGAGAGCATGCCTCGTTCTGGACGGCCTTCAATGAGTGACACCGATGATAACGTTGAAAAAGTGAAGGAAATTGTTGCCGAAAATAGCCATGTCAGCTCAAAGCGTCAACAAAGAGTATTATCTTGGTGTTATAAGGCGCTTCCGAGACGCTATCCGTCGTAAACGTCCGAGTTTATGGGCCAACAATTCGTGGATTCTTCATCATGTTAACGCACCATCGCACAAAGCCATCATTGTGAATGAATTTTTGGCCAAACACTCAACAAATATCATTGAGCCCCCTGTGACTTTTTCTTATTCCAAAAACACATTCAATGCGAGAGCTGAAGGCCATCCCGGAAAATGCCTATAAAAATGTATTGACGATTGGAAGAAGCGTTGGCTGGCTTCAAAGGCGATAAAATAAATTAGGATAATGAATGAAAAATGTTCGTTTTATTTATAAAGTCCATATAAAATTTGGGGAAAAATTCTCAAAGAATCAATGCAATGACTGTGCATTAAGGTGGAGCGATAATCTATGGAGAAACATTTTTTTCTGTTTTTTAACGGCATAGCTATGAAAAGTTGCCTTTTAATATATAAAATAAACATATAAAATATCAAACAGCTGGCTTAATGTTTTGAGGTGCCCCAATACAGTCAAACATTTAAATGAAACCAAAAAATGGTATTGTAAGCATTTGAATGCAATTGACAGATAAACCACTGTTAATGACCTGTTGAATTCATCCTCCATCAGACGAATAACATCATCTTTGAAACCTGTATCCACTACAGTTCCAACGCACCCAACAAAGCTAATTCACTCACATTTACCGACTTAGATTTCAAATATAATAATATAGTTTCTTTTATATTTTTAGCAGTCCCCGACTCATAGGTGACATGACCAAAATAGTTGTTTCCTGGATCCGATGTTTTTTCTTATTTTTCATAGTTGAAACTATATCGACACCGCCTATCATAATTTTTCTGGTTGAAACTTACTTCCTCCTTGGCAACGCGACATCCTTTTAAACAGCAATATTTCCTGATATCTTTGCACTTGCAGCTGCAGATATTAAATAATGTATGGGACTCTGCCATAAATGTTCTAACTTTTTCTTGGTATTTAATGTTGGTTTGACGGCCTTGATATGGTTTCATTAAGCTCCTGTATATGTTGTGATAGGTAAAATTCTTTTTACAGTGAAGATTTTCGCCATATTTTTAGAACTTCACCCGCTAATCTTTCAGATATTTCAAGAATTGTTGGCTCCATTGTTGTTTTATCGGGCTTCAATTCATGTTTTATGAACAGATAACATTTCATCAGATCATTATACGTAGGAAAGTGAGAAACAGGAAACTTCTCCGGCAAACCAGAGACAGGACACCTTGTCGTTTGTCGTGCTTTAACTTGAGGCATATTTCTACAATCAAGACAAGTAATAAGTACTAATTACAGTTATAAGCTAAGCTACAAGCATCAAATATACATGAAAAATACGATTTACAGTAAATATTCCAATTCCAGCTGTAAAATTTGATGTAACAAATAAATGAAAGGCGAACTAGTGAACTGCTGTAAGCGCGCGACTAAAAAGTATAGGTATCAACTTAGGTTTTTTTACTTTTTTTTAAATCAAACCACTTTATTCGACTTCAAACTTAAGACTACAGAATTGACAGATCGCAGTCAGTCTTACTTAAATCTACCGTTATTTGGATATTGTCGGCCTGGTATTGTGCAAAGTGAGTGCCTGGGAAAATTAGCATAACACATAGAATGGGGGAAGTTTTGTGAAATTAGGAATGTGAAATTAAAGTGCGTAGCTATGCTATTATAATATGGTTAGATAGTGATATCTATGTTTTAAGAGCATTAATTTCTATCTTACTCTAACATAGCATCGCTTAGAACATCCAATAACGTTTGTAAAATGTTTGCGAATTTATGAGTATTTGGCATAAATTTTCAAAATTTCAAGTCACCCTATTGTGCATTATCGTGGTGCAAAAATTAAAAGAGTGTCGGTTCAAAATTCCGTTTTCTTTTTACGAGTAGCTTCGTGCAAATGACGCATAACACTCAAATAGTTTTTCTTGTTAACAGCTTAGCCGGTCGGAAGGAATTCGGAGTGAACTTCTTATTCTTCTTTTTTACTGGCGTAGACACCGCTTACGCGATTATAGCCAAGTTAACAACCGCGCGCCAGTCGTTTCTTCTTTTCGTTACGAGGCACCAATTGCATATTCCGAGCGAAGCCAGGTCCTTCTCCACTTGGTTCTTCCAACGGAGTGTTGGTCTCTCTCTTCCTCTGCTTCCCCCGGTGAGTACTGCGTCGAATACTTTCAGAGCTGAAGTGTTTTCGTCCATTCAGACGACATGACCCAGCCAGCGTAGCCGCTGTCCTTTAATTCGCTGAACTATGTCAATGTCGGCGTATATCTCATACAGCTTATCGTTCCACCGAATGCGATATTCGCAGTGGCCAACGCGCAAAAGACCATAAATCTTTTCTTTCTATCCAGTCTGGAGAAAGCAGAACTAGCGGCGCAGTTGTTGAGGCCAATGATATCAATATCATCGACATACGCCAGCAGCTGTACACTCTTATAGAAGATTGCACCTGCTCAATTAAGTTCTGCGGCTCGAATTATTTTCTCCAGCAGCAGATTGAAGAAATCGTATGAAAGGGAGTCGCCTTGTCTGAAACCTCGTTTGGTATCGAACGGCTCGGAGAGGTCCTTCCCGATCCTGACGGAGGTTTTGGTGTTGCTCAACGTCAGTTTATACAGCCGTATTAGTTTTGGGGGGATACCAAATCCAGACATCGCGGCATAAAGGCAGCTCCTTTTCGTGCTGTCGAAAGCAGCTTTGAAATCGACGAAGAGTTGGTGTGTGTGACGCATGGTGAATATCTGGTCGGTTGTTGATTTGCCAGGCTAAAGCCACACTGATAAGGTCCAATCAGTTTGTTGACGCTGGGTTTTAATCTTTCACACAATACGCTCGTTAGAACCTTATACGGGATGTTGAGGAGACTTATTCCACGGTAGTTGGCGCAAATTGAGGGTCTCCCTTTTTTCGGATAGGGCAAAGCACACTTAAATTCCAATCGTTGGGCATGCTTTCGTCCGACCATATTTTACAAAGAAGCTAGTGCATGCTCCTTATCAGTTCTTCGCTACCGCGTTTGAATAGCTCGGCCGCCAATCCATCGGCCCCCGCCGCTCTGTTGTTCTTCAGACGGGTAATTGCTATTCGAACTTCTTCATGGTCATGGGTTTGCCTTCTCCTGGCGTTATGCTTTCGCTGCCATTCAGCAGCATTGGTTACTAAATCACCTCTGGGGGTTCTACAAGAGTCTTGAAACCTTCTGTTAATCGCCGCATTTTTTCGTAGAATTTTGTTGAATTATCCCTGTTGGCTACCTTGTCAAGCTAGCTGACAATTTGTGGGCGCCTTTAACCGAAAACCTATTAAGGGCCATAACTAAGCGCTAAATTAAGACATAAAACTGTAATTTGCCACCGTGGATCGTTATAGCAAGGTGCATTTGTGGGAAAAAAGTCCCGCCCTGTAATAAGTTTAATTTAGATATCCTCTAAACCACTACAACAACCAAACTCACCCCAAATATTATAAGAATCCCTACCGACAGTGCGAAAATGGATGAATTCGGAAGATAACCCCGCACACTCTCCATATAACGGTACTGTTAAATTCTACTAAAAGCGCGATAACTCAATACTTAAATACGCCAGAGACATTAAATTTTATATCCGAGATGGTACGAGAGTGAACATTCTTTTAGCATGTGTTCCCCAACTCCCATATACTACAAATCTTATTCCGAATTTTTCGGTCAGTGTATGAGTTATATAGAGTATGTATATGTATGTATGTATGTACATATATAGAAAACAAGTAAGGAAGGGCTAAGTTCGGGTGTCACCGAACATTTTATACTCTCGCATGATAAAGTGATAATCGAGATTTCATTATACGTCATTTACATATTTTTCAAATACCGTATTTTTGTAAAGTTTTATTCCGCTATCATCATTGGTTCCTAATGTACTATATATTATACAGAGAAGGCATCAGATGGAATTCAAAATAGCGTTATATTGGAAGAAGGCGTGGTTGTGAACCGATTTCACCCATATTTCGTACATGTCATCAGGGTGTTAAGAAAATATTATATACCGAATTTCATTGAAATCGGTCTAGTAGCTCCTGAGATATGGTTTTTGGTCCATAAGTGGGCGAGGCCACGCCCACTTTCAATTTTTCAAAAAAGCCTGGGTGCAGCTTCCTTCTGCAATTTCTTCCGTAAAATTTAGTGTTTCTGACGTTTTTTGTTAGTCCGTTAACGCACTTTTAGTGATTTTCAACATAACCTTTGTATGGGAGGTGGGCGTGGTTATTATCCGATTTCTTCCATTTTTGAACTGTATATGGAAATGCCTGAAGAAAACGACTCTGTAGAGTTTGGTTGGCATAGCTATAGTAGTTTCCGAGATACGTACAAAAAACTTAGTAGGGGGCGGGGCCACGCCCACTTTTCCAAAAAAATTACGTCCAAATATGCCCCTTCCTAATGCGATCCCTTGTGCCAAATTTCACTTTAATATCTTTATTTATGGCTTAGTTATGACACTTTATAGGTTTTCGGTTTCCGCCATTTTGTGGGCGTGGCAGTAGGCCGATTTTGTCCATCTTCGAACTTAACCTTCTTATGGAGCCAAGAAATACGTGTACCAAGTTTCATCATGATATCTCAATTTTTACTCAAGTTACAGCTTGCGGACGGACGGACGGACGGACAGACGGACGGACGGACAGACAGACATCCGGATTTCGACTCTACTCGTCACCCTGATCACTTTGGTATATATAACCCTATATCTGACTCTTTTAGTTTTAGGACTTACAAACAACCGTTATGTGAACAAAACTATAATACTTCCTTAGCAACATTGTTGCGAGAGTATAATACTTAGCTTTCGATCCTCTAGTTGACGTTTCACATCTTAAAGTATGGTCCCTGGCTTCAATTCGTGCAAGTTGTAACATAATACAATTTTCTGTTGCACCCGAACTTAGTCCTTTCTTACATGTTTTCTGATGAAATTGTTTCAAAGACCACAAAACCTACATTTTACTTCTATTATGCGCCTGTGACATTTTGTTTTTAGCGTTGCGTTGGTGTATAAAACTTGCGCAAAACGAATGTAAGACTTTGTTAATTGAAATTCGAAACAAAAATTCCTGCTCTAACCTTTAGCAGGGTAAATATTTCGTCTCGGCATTTAAGAAATTTTTTAAAGTTGTGTACGTCTACTGTATTCATTGTTTTAATTTCAAAAGGAAAGAAAATCTCTCATTTTTGATTTATCTGAATTCATCTCAGGTCTACATCATTTTCTTACATTCGGTTACTTTGAGCACATAATTTATTCGCTTAGCTTAAAAAGCTTCCATATTGCTATCCTTTAGCTTTTCCGTTGGATTCGTTTAGGGTGCAACATTTTGCTTTCAATTTATGAAAAGGCAATTGATGCTATGGTTCGTGACAAGTCTATACACAAAAGCTTTATCCAAAAGCTCTGAACAACAGTTTGCAAAGTTCAGTCTGTCGCCTTGCACTTGTATACATTAACATTCTCTGTTATACATAGCTTCATAAAGTTTTTAAACTTTTAAATATATCTAATGGTTGTTAAAATTTTTCAAAAAGCTTTCGAGCTTCCATGCGCATTTATAACAGTACTATTTGAAATTAACAGTTAACAAAATGGTGTGCATAGTATACATAAGTATTTTGGTGTTGAAAAATTTTTATGAACGTTTCACAGCATGTGAAACAAATAATTAGCCAAGGATTTGGGTGTAACCGAAAATTTTATAAAATCATGTTTGGTATCATATTGACTTATACTATGGTTAATGTACTTATACTCACTGAGTCTCATGAATAAGCCAAAGTAGTAATGAAATGTTCGAGATATCATTAGGAAGTGAAATTTAATAAAACATATTGGGAATATCAGGAAAAAGTTAAACGTGGAAGCGGATGTCATTACATAATATATGAAGTTGGAACAAGGTTTGTACTGCAATGTAAAAAAGAAAACTACTTAATTTCATTAAAATATCACACATATTGGAATCACAAAAGCTAGCATATGTATCATATGAGGGTTGGAATAATTTATTGACCGGTTTCATTAAAGTTTTGGTATCAAGTTTGTACATATGTATATATCTGCGTATAGAACCTCCAATGTCTCTATTTGTGCTTGAATTATATATTATAAAGAGAAATAATATAATTAAATTTAATATTGTGTCATATGGGAAATATGCGTGGTTGTATTCCAAATCAAAATCAAGCCATTCACGAAATTTTTAACGGATTATTGTCCAAGATAATACTTTAATCTCCGTACATATCACATCACTAATATCAAAACTTTTATATATTCGTTTGTCTTTAATATAAAAATCAGAAAGTATGTTTTTCTGATTATGATATGTAGTAATGCTAAAAATAAATAAAATCGGGAAGATACTGTCCCAATCTCCCATATACCTAATATAAGATTTTCAAACTTCCTATTGGCTTTACACCTTCCAAATCGGTCAATATGTAAATAAAAAATATTCGGTTATCATTTAACGATAGCGATTCCCATTCATAGTAACGTGCCGGTCTTGATCATCACGGAAGAAGTGCGGCCCAATGACGCTGCCGGCCCATAAACCGCACCAAATCGTAATTTCGGCATGCAATGGTGACTCATGGAGTACTGCCTGACCAATAGCGCACATTTTGCTTATTTATAACTCATCCATAAATGAGCCTCATCGCTGAAGATGATTTTTCGATAAAAATCCGGATCAATTTGTAGTTGTTGCTCAGCCAAATTCACGAACTTACGACGGTTCTGGTGCTCAAGCGGCTTCAGTTCTTACGCCAATCCGATCTTGTAAGGATGTAGGCCAAGATCCTTTCGCAAAATTCGTCACAAGTTGAAGATCACTATCTCGAATTTCGGTAGTAAATTTTAATAATTTTGACTCGTTGCTGGAACGTTACTTATCTTTCTATGATGAAAAGGCAAACCTATCTGAAGAGAAATGTCAAAAGAGCGGTAAAAATATGGCGTCGTTTGCTGTCCCTATCGGTTTCCTTTTGTAGCGTCCCTATTGAAAAACCGGTGACTTTAGTTTAATGTTTAAAATAACTGAAATTATTATATTTTTCTACATGTAATAATTTCGTTATTCAAGCAATCCCGCATTGAACCTTGTAAGTTGCAAGAGTCGGAAGTGTTCGGATACACCCGAATTTAGCTCTTTCTCACTTGTTTGATAACATTTTAAACTTCTTTGAAGAGTTAAACATACAAATTTCTCCGAAATTAACACAAACCAGCTATCGATAACTAATTAATTCATAATTACTTAACAGCCAATTGTAAGTTCCTACTTCTGTAGCATTTGTGTGCTAATAACAATTAAACCATTTACCTATTAATTGGTTTTATTGTTGGCGAAGGTTGCTCAATGTGTCATTTGTAATCATGAACAAGTACGAAAGGGTTAGGTTCGGGTGCAACCGAACATTTTATACTCTTGCAACTTGCAAGAATCAAAGCCAGGGAAATACTTTATGATGTAAAACAAATAATATAAAGTAAAGTCAGCTTGATGTTTGAAAATAGTTATATGGGGGCTACGCCAAGTTTTCGCTCAAATTTATCTATTTTGGGCACAAAGATACACTCTTATGAGCAAAACACGCTTTCGTATTTTTATTGGGATAACTCACATAATCGTATTGGCCGACATGTGGTCACCCCGAAGTTCGAAAATTTTTATATTAGGTATATATACTTCCCGGTCCGATTCAACCCATTTTCGATACACAAACATACCTTTATAAGAGAAGAATTATCCCTTAATTTAAGTTATATATATCACACACTGACCGACATTTTCGATCAAAAGTCAACTATAGGTACCGGGGTCTAAACATTCGGTACCTAGGGTCTTGAACAGTTTTTATGGAAATTCAACAATTTTTTATCATAAGGTGGCACACACTAAAGACATTATTCGTGCAAAGTTTTATCTCGTTATATTAATTCCTTCTTGATTTGTGTACTGGAAACTGGATGAATCAAGCGGAATTTTAAATTGAGCTATGTGGGAAGTAGGCGTAATTGTGGTCCGATTTCGTTCAATTAGATATAAGAATGTCAAACTAATGCTATGTACTAAATTTTGTCGAAATCGGTTGGTCGGGTCCCGAGATATGGGATTTCATCAAAAAGTAGGCGGTGTCACGCCCATCGGTCAATTTTCACATCGGCTCCTATAAAGCTCTCTCATACTATCTTGGTGGTAAAATTTAATGTATCTGGCGTATTTAGTTATTGAGTTATCGCACTTTTAGTAATTCTTAACAATTCCGTTACATGGGGAGTGAGCGGGGTTATATTCCGATTTCATCCATTTTCACAATGTTGGTGGAAATTCTTATAAGATTTGTACTCAGCAAATTAGGTTGTTATAGCTTAAGAGGCTTAGGAGATATGTACATGAAACTTGTTAGAGGGCGGGGACATGCCCACTTTTTCAAAAAATTTTGCCCACATATACTCTTTGCTACTGCAATCCTCTGTACCAAATTACATTTTTATATTTTAAATTAGTGCTTACTTATAGCACTTTATGTGTTTTCGATTAGTGGCGGTTGGTGGGCGTTGCAGTGCTTTGATGACGTCTTAACTACAACCCAAATTTGGTTTTGTACTAAAGAACCTTCATACCAAGTTTCATCAAGATATCTCAATTTTTACTCAAGTTACAGTTTGCACAGACGGACGGACAGACAGACGGTCAACCGGATTTCAACTTTTCTCGTCACTCAGGTCATTTATATACAAGGTGCATTCCAAAGTAAGCAGGACTTTTTGAATCTATCGTCCCCTGGTGACGCCATTTATATGTCGACTGGTGCGTTAGAATCTGCTATCTTCATCGTTTGTCCAATGAGAACCAGTGAGACCAAAAATTGCTCAGAATCCAACATTCGAAGTACATCATTAAAGAGGTCAAAAAGGACAAAAACTACCTTTACAATATTGTGACTGGTGACGAAAGGTGGTTTTTCCCTATGATCCCGAAACGAAACGCCAGAGTGCTGAATGGAAGGCACCGAACGAGCCGAAACCCAAAAAATCGCGCATGGAGAATTCAAAAGTGAAGACAATGATGATTTGTTTTTATGATTCCAAGGGTATTGTTTACAAAGAATTTGTTCCACCCGGCCAAAACGTTAATTCGGTATTCTACCTTGGAGTTTTGAAGCGTTTGGTGCGCCGTATTCGATTTGTTCGCCCCGATAATCGCGAAGATGAAAGTTGGCGTTTGTTGCACGATAATGCGCCGTCTCATCGATCGACGCTTGTGACCGATTATTTGACCAAAAATCACATTTTAGCCATTAACCACTCCCCGTATTCACCTGATATGGCACCGTGCGACTTCTTCCTTTTCGGAAAAATGCATTCGCTTGCACTGGCATACTGGCGGCCATACCGGCCAACGAGCTAAAACACTCGTTCAACATGCTTTTGGACCGTGCAAGAAACTGTATTGAAGCAGAAGGAGACTATTTTGAATAAAGTATATTGATTTTGCCGAAAAAACCATTTCTTCTGTTTTTTTAAGTCCTGTTTACTTTGGAATGCACCTTGTATATATATGTAGTATATCTATCTCTATTCGTTTCAGGTAACCGTTATGTGCGAACAATCCTGAATAAATTCCAGGATCCAAGCACAGTTACTGAGCTGGACAACAGCGTTACAGAAAAATAATTCGCTATTCTTAGTGTTAGTTAGAATCTAGCAGAACGATTATATAATTCATTATTGGAACACATTTTAATGAGAAATTCGTAACGATAGGTGGATTTGACTATATTTTCCTTGAGTATTTTTTTGTAGTTTAGTATAAGCCTACAAAAGAAATGCCTGCAAATGAGATAAATAAAGTCTGTTGTTGAAAAAGTATTGCAAAGTTATATCGAAAATATTTGGGGTACTCACAACGTGTCATAAAGCGTCGTAAAATCATAAAATAATAAATTTTTTACTAGTTTAAAAAATTTGTTGTTGGATTGCATATTAAAATAAGTTTACGCAACTACAATTCTGAACGTTATGTTTTCGGATCGTTATAATTGATAACTTTATGAGACTATGTGAAACCCCTAATTGTTTTCGTACCACGAGTCCAGGGAACTATAGATAAATAGAAAAGAAATATGGGAGAATGTGCACAATGACCATTTTTCTGTTGTGCCTTCTCTCTTTTCATATTGCTCCATCTGGTCCAAAATATCTCATAAACTCACGGATGCTCGAAAGGTTGATGATTTGAAATGATTTATAATATATGATTATGATTTATATCAAAAGTCCTAAATGGGAAAGCATTCTCTTAGTCATCGCAATATCATTCCAATAATATATGCGCCGGCGTCTCGGGCTTTAGCTCACAGAAGCAATATGTTTTGCGCAATCTGCAGTGTCTTGTAAGAAATCTTGTTGAGTGTCTAATTCCGTCGCTACTATACTAGTACCTATCTTTTATTTCTTTTTTCTCCTGTCTTAATTCTTCTTTTATTTATGAGGGTCTTTTGGGGAAAAGGTTCTGGTCCCGTCGGCGGCGCCGAAGCCGCTTTTTTCGGAAGTTTGTGTGCTGGTCTTTCATCTACTGCATTTAGTTTCTTGACACATTCCCATACCATCTGCGATTTGATTGTGAATAATGATATTGCCTTTTTACTGCTGGGCTATCGCTGCCTACATACATATGTACTTATATTCTGGTGTTCTATTTATAATGATTTCTGCACACGAAGAATGACTAATGCTTGGATCATACGGGGGTATTTGCCCGTGGGGGTTGCTCGCGAGGATTGCCCTCTTTTTTTTGGGCTCGTCATAATCAGGAGACTATACCAATAGGTATCTGAAATTCAGCCAAATACGAAATATTGTAAATATTGTGAAGATCAGTCTTCAATCTATTTGAATTTTAAAGACTTCAGTCTATGGTAATTACTTACATTTAATAATAATTATAATTCACAATGATTTTAGAATAAAATATTGATGCTTAATAGGATAGACAATTCTAATGGGTTTATCATTGACATTACATTTTAAACCGAATTATTACTATTTTTTTTCTTTAAGTGATATTTATTTCCTTTAATTATGTGCATATTTTTATGAATTTATATACATAAGTAATACTAAATAAATAATTTGATGGAAAAAATTTAACCTTAGTGAAGTCTTTGGTTTTCTTATGAACAGAAATATTTTCACTTAACTCTAGTACCATTAGTAACGATTAGGTAACATTGTACGGTTCAACTGTCGCTATCAAGGCGACATTACTAATTAGGTGAATTCTTGATGCGAACAATTTTCGATTTAGAAATATTTGTATTACAATTTGAATAAAATTTTATTTTGAATGCCTTGCTTTCAAAGGATAGCCACTAGGTGCCTCTACTGATTGGCTACTGCATAGTGCAGAGTGAAATGAAGCCAATAACAACCTCAAGTGGCTCAATTGCGATTTTCAAATTTACTTACTACCCCAAGGGTGAAGAATTTCCCTATACACTTATATAGTATGTACGTGCAAACTTACAAACACAAAGTTAAACAAGTAAGGAAGGGATAAGTTCGAAGAAAATAATTGTACAATGTGTTGAATTATATGGAAATTTGGGTAATTGATAGACAATTTTACATATTTTTGGTATTAAACTATATATGTATGTATATCCAATACTATACGTTCAGTTAATTTTGACGAAAGTTGAAAGATCATACATACATAGGTATATAGTATTACTGGTATTGACTAGATTTCATCTATTTTTTGCCAATACTTCAAGTAAAAAACCACAGGCTAATAAAATGCTCCCAAGGTTACATCAAGGTTCCTCACATACAATCATTAATCATAGGGATTTAACTGAGCCGAGTGTTCGGAAAACCTCACATTAGTTATAAGGGGGCTAGTTCAAGTTTTCGCTCAATCTGATCTATTTTAGACACAAAGATACACTGTTATGAGTAAAACACGCTCTCTCAATTTTATTAAGATAACTCACATTAAGTCACAGTTTTCCGATTACGCCCATTTACCAAATCCGCTATACTTTTTTGCCAAGGAACATATGTACCAAGTTTCGTCGAGATATCTTAGCTTTGACTCAAGTTACAGCTTGCACGGACAAGACAGTTTGTCACCCGGATTTCAACTTTTCTCGTTATCTTGATCATTTATATATATATAACCCTATATGTATATATATAGTTTAGTTTTAGGTGATACATACAGATAAATGATGCCAGATGCACAAAACTATTATGGTGCTTGCTAGCAACATGTTGCAAAATAGAAAATGCTAAAAGATTGTAGGAAAATAATGCATGAGGATAAATTTTCTATACTTTAGTAATGATTTTCAATAGAAAAAGTTACTTTTTAAAATTTAAACAATGTCCATAATTGTGCACTTTATATGTTTATCTGCGGAGGTGCAATTACTTTAGCCGCTAATAGCGTTTTGAAGGATAGAAAAGTGAAAAGTTTTTCCTCAAAATGTTCTGGTCATTCAGTTTGTATGAGGCCATAGTCCGATATCAGCGGTTCCGACAAATAAGCAGTTTCTTGTGGAGAAAAATACGGAAGTGAACTCTGAGATCGATATTTCAAAAACTGAGTGACTATTTCGCGTATATACTTGTATATTTATATTTAGTGAACTTAGATTTTTCTTCACTCGCAATTAACGGTTTTGATCCAGTAATTATCTTATATTTTTCCCAGAACTATGTAGTGATCTTTAACAAAGGGGGGATATACCAGTGAAAACCCATGAAAAATCGCCGATTTTCATAAATTTTTTTAAAAGAAACTATTATACATTTCCTGAACATAATAAGTATATATCTTTAAGAAAATAACAGAGTTATGTGCTGTCTTTTATTTGACCCAACCAAAAAAAGGTCAAATACTTTAAAGTTGAAGAGACAAACTACAAATGGTTAAGAAAAAAATGTAATTTTTCTCAAAATGATACATTTTTTGTGAACGCTATTGCCAAGGCAAGCGTGAACAAGGGTGTCAATTTGTCAATTTGATTTCAACCAAATCGAGAGGTAAGAAATTTCAAAAATGTATCTATATTGTACATATATGAGCGTAAATACAACACGTATTTCTAGCCAAGCATATACCATTGGTCCAGGGTTAAGATAACTCAATAAAGTCACAGTTTTCCGATTACGCCCACTTACCAAACCCGCCATACTTGAAAGCCAAAAAAGAATATATGTATCACAGGTTTTCGTCGAGATATCTTAGCTTTGACTCAAGTTACAGCTTGCACGGACAAGACAGTTTGTCACCCGGATTTCAACTTTTCTCGTTATATTGATCATTTATATATATGTGACCTGGTCTACGGAAAGGGGGCTTAGGTGTCAAAAAAAAGGAGAACAATTAATGAGATAACGAGAAACTGACGATTATTTTTAACAGCTTTTCCCAGAAAACTAGTTTTCGCACGTTAGCTCCCTTTTCGTAGACCAGGTCACATATATAACCCTATATATATAGTTTAGTTTTAGGTGACACATACAGATAAATGATGCCAGATGCACTAAACTATCATATTCTGTAGCAACATGTTGCAAAAGTAGAAAAACTGCTAAAAGACCCTGTGATTAAACAATAATAATAATTGTTCACTATTGCATACTTTGGGATTCGGAGATTGCATTATTGCCTTAGACAATAAAACGTGCTAGATTTCGTGAAGATATCTCGCCAAATGGAAAAGTTATCCATATAAGTACTTGATTTTGGACATTCAGTTGGTATGACAGCTAGATGCTATAGTTCGATATTAGCGGTTCCGACAAATGAGCAGTTTCTTGTGGAAAAAAATACGGAACTGAACACTGCTACTTCGCGTGTATATACTTGTATATTTACATTTAGTGAACTTAGATTTTCTTCACTTGTTCTAATTATAAAGAATAGTTATACACAAAGTAATTATTTTATATTTTTCACATAACTATATAGTATCTTTAACCCATGAAAAAAATAGGCGATTTCCTTGATTTTTTTAAAGAAACTACTTGTTCGAATGTTTCGAAGTTCTTTGAACATAATAAGGTATATTTTAAGAAAAATAACGGAGTTATGTGCTGTCTTCGGAGTTGTCAAAAAAAAGGTTACCCAACAATGACAAAAAAAATTTAAAAAGGTTATTAAAGTTGAAGGTATTTCCTATACAATGACAAACTACAAATGGTGTAGTTCTGAAAAAAAAATGTTGTTTTTTATACTCTTGCAACCAGTTGCTATAGAGTATTTTCGAGTTCGTAGATGGGCGTAATCGAACCACTGCCTCGCCCATAAATTGACAGTTATAATATATAAAGTGCCATAACTAAGCACCAAATTAAGATATAATATATATATAACGGTACTGTTAAAAACTACTAAAAGCACAATAAATCAATAACTAAATACGATAGAGACATTCAATTTAACCACCGAAATGGTATGCGAAATATTTATGAGAGCCGCTGTGAAAATTGGACGATGGGCGTGGCTCCGCATATATGTATATATATAGTATATAGCAGAATTTAAAATTCCACTTGATTCGTTCAGTTTCCAGCACACAATGCAAGAAACATGCCTTGTATGTACATACATACGTATGTACGTAGTTTGTCATGAGCGTTTCAACTTGTAGTCAGTGTGTTAAAAAATATCAACAAAGCAGAAAAAAACGTTGCAAATGAGATTAAATTTGCATCAACAAACTGAGATTTTAAGAAAAATCGATGAAGTTACATATTCATGGAAATCGATTGCCGTTGGATTATGATGTATCTAAGACGGTCATCTCAAATATAAAGAAAAAACATTATGAAATTTTGGAGGCATTGGCAAACATTCATGTATGTTGCAAGAAAACTTTATATAAATCGGAATATCCCGTTCTTGAGGCAAGGTTGTATAAATGGTTCCTAAGTCAAGCCAAGTTCGAATTTGCGGAATTGCAAACTTCAAGAAACGATACGGTATTCGCCATTTAAAAATTTGTGGGAAATACCCTGAGGAGCATGGAGTTATGTGTAACAGTTCACGCAAGTGAGGAAAGTTCTCTGATCGCCATTCACTTGGAAGTGGCCAGAAACGATTCTTTTACACATGGCTCAACAGCTCACTACTTCCGGTCTTTGACCAAGTATCGTCTGGGTAGCCTAAGAACATCCGTTCGAAGGCGAGCTAATGTGAGAAGGCGAAACATCCCCTACATAGGGTTGTGCGCTGGGTTTGGGACCCGCCACGTAAAAAGCCCAACCAATGAAAGATTACTAACTGCCTCGGATGAGAGACCCCCCTTTTGATGACGACCATGACAAACGTAATAAGGAAGCATTAACACCACCAACAATGTCAGCCTGGAAATCCAACGCAGGATTGCTCTTGCCAACAGGTTCTACTTCGGACTGAGTAGGCAATTGAAAAGTAAAGTCCTCTCTCGACGAACAAAAGCTAAACTCTATAAGTCGCTCAAAATTCCCAACCTGCTATATGGTGCAGAGGCTTGGGCGATGACAACAACCGATGAGTCGGCGTTACGAGTTTTCGAGAGAAAAATTCTGCTAAAGATTTATGGTCCTTTGCGCATTGGCCACGGCGAATATCGCATTCGATGGAACGATGAGCTGTACGAGATATACGACGGCATTGACATAGTTCAGCGAATTAACAGACAACGGCTGCGCTGGCTAGGTCATGTTGTTCGAATGGACGAAAACACTCCAGCTCTGAAAGTATTCGACGCAGTACCCGCCGGGGGAAGCAGAGGAAGAAGATGACCTCCACTCCGTTGGAAGGACCAAGTGGAGAAGGACCTGGCCTCGCTTGGAATATCCAATTGGCGCCACGTAGCGAAAAGAAGAAACGACTGGCGCGCGGTTGTTAACTCGGCTATAATCGCGTAAGCGGTGTCTACGCCAATTAAGAAGAAGAGTTTTTTCAAAATGAAGTTGAAGAACCGTTATCGAGGAAAATATGCAATAACAGAAAGTTAGTTTTTCGGAAGCAGTTGAATGCATCAATACCTTGATAAAGTGGTATGAAAACAATAAGGGGTCAAATCAGATATCATATCTTATTAATATGCGCACGAAAATTATCAGGAGCTATTACACAAAAGAAAAGTGTGATCAAGCACAATTAGAATGAATTTCAACGAATGAAATATGGATACATTATTATAATTCCGAGTCTAGTCGGCAGTCCGGGGAATGGTTGTTGCCCGGTGAAAGTCGCTCATTTTATTGTTTCATTCACATGAAATTATTTTTATCGGAATATATATACTTTTATAATTTAAATCTCAGAAATTACGCCGTTGTTGCGGTAGCATGAAGCTAGATGCTAGGTTTTCCGTTTTAATATTTATATTCCGGATCATTATTGACGAATGACTGTCTGTCTATACCCGTGCAAGCGATAACTTGAGTAAAAATTGAGATTTCTTTATGAAAACTGGTACATGTGTTCATTAGCAAAAAAAAAACTGCTAATCATTCGAAAACCTATAAAATGCATTAACAAAGTACTAACATAAGATATGTATAAAACTGTAAAATAGTACAGGGGATGGCAGAAGCACGGGCCGCCTGTACTTTGAAAATTAAAAATGTGTAGTGTCCCGACCTCCTACTAGTTTTATTGGATATACCTCTCAAACCATTCATGCTATATTTGCTCCAATTTGCAGAGGAAATTTCATTTCGACACTTCTTGCGACAGAAAGAAAATAGGTGCGAAATAGGTGAAATCCCATTAAAACCACGAAATGATATAACCTCGATTTACTACAGTGTGAAGACGAGCGAAATCAGACAAAAACAGCCCTTACTTTGCAAATAAAACAATTGGAAATTCCATCGATCTTTCACTTTTTAGTAAACAAATCAAGAACCATTCAATGTATCCGGATGAAACTTTACGCAAATAGAGGTACTTAAGTTATTTCGCCTTACACCCAAAATTTGTCGAATTCAGACTCTAAAGTTTTCAAGAATCACAGCATTACAGATCGGAGTCCAGCTAATTTTTATACTCTTGCAACCTGTTACTACAGAGCATTATAGTTTTGTTCACCTAACGGTTGTACGTATCACCTAAAACTAATCGAGATAGATATAGTATTATATATATATAAATGATCAGGATGACGAGAAAAGTTGAAATCCGGTTGACTGTGTGTCTGTCCGTCCGTCCGTACGTAAAGTAACAAGTAAGGAAGGGCTAAGTTCGGGTGTCACCGAACATTTTATACTCTCGCATGATAAAGTGATAATCGAGATTTCATTATACGTCATTTACATATTTTTCAAATAGCGTATTTTTGTAAAGTTTTATTCCGCGATCATCATTGGTTCCTAATGTTTATACTCGTATTATACAGAGAAGGCATCAGATGGAATTCAAAATAGCGTTATATTGGAAGAAGGCGTGGTTGTGAACCGATTTCAGCCATATTTCGTACATGTCATCAAGGTGTTAAGAAAACATTATAAACCGAATTTCATTGAAATCGGTCTAGTAGTTCCTGAGATATGGTTTTTGGTCCATAAGTAGGCGAGGCCACGCCCATTTTCAATTTTTAAAAAAAGCCTGGGTGCAGCTTCCTTCTGCAATTTCTTCCGTACAATTTAGTGTTTCTGACGTTTTTTGTTAGTCCGTTAACGCACTTTTAGTGATTTTCAACATAACCTTTGTATGGGAGGTGGGCGTGGCTAATATCCGATTTCTTCCATTTTTGAACTGTATATGGAAATGCCTGAAGAAAACGACTCTCTAGAGTTTGGTTGGCATAGCTATAGTAGTTTCCGAGATACGTACAAAAAACTTAGTAGGGGCGGGGCCACACCCACTTTTCCAAAAAAATTACGTCCAAATATGCCCCTCCTTAATGCGATCCTTTGTACCAAATTTTACTTTAATATCTTTATTTATGGCTTAGTTATGACACTTTATAGGTTTTCGGTTTCCGCCATTTTGTGGGCGTGGCAGTGGTCCGATTTTGCCCATCTTCGAACTTAGCCTTCTTATGGAGCCAAGGAATACGTGTACCAAGTTTCATCATGATATCTCAATTTTTACTCAAGTTACAGCTTGCACGGACGGACGGACAGACAGACATCCGGATTTCGACTCTACTCGTCACCCTGATCACTTTGGTATATATAACCCTATATCTGACTCTTTTAGTTTTAGGACTTACAAACAACCGTTATGTGAACAAAACTATAATACTCTCCTTAGCAACATTGTTGCGAGAGTTTAAAAATTGAGATATCTTGATGAAACTTGGTGTGTAGGTTCCTTAGCACAAAAAAGAAATTCGAGTTCGTTGATGGGCGTAATCGGACCTTAAACCCATATCCTAAAAAGTGTCATAACTCAGATATGAAACTGTAATTTGGCACAAGGGATCGCAGTAGCAAGGAGAACCTCTGGGTGAAAACGGTTTAAAAAGTGGGTTTGGCCCCGCTCACTAATAAGTTTAATATACATATATCTCCTAATCTGCAAAATATATAATAACCAAATTCGCTCAACGCAAATATTATAAGGACTCTTAGCAGTAGCGTCAAAGTGGATGAAATCGTAAGATAACGTCGCTAACTCCCCATATAACGGTACTGTTCAAAACTACTAAAAGTGCTATAAATCAAAAACTAATTATGCCATAGATACTAAATTTCACCTACGATATGAAATGAGAGAGCTTTATGGGAGCCGATGTGAAAGTTGGACGTTGGGCGTGGCACCGCCCACTTTTTGGTGAAATCACATATCTCGGGATCAGATTGCCCGATTCCATTTAAATTCACAGTGCGAAAATGAACGAAACCGGACCACAACCACGCCTACTTTTCATACAACACAAAGTTAAACTTGATTATTTCAATTTGTAGCACACAAATCTAGAAGTGATTAATAGAACGAAATAAAATCCTATTCACTACTTACGACTAAAAATTGTCCAAATCCAACCAAAACTAGATACCGAATATGTGAACACCAATACCTATAGTTGACTTTCGACCGAAAATATCGTTCAATGTGTGATATATGCAATTGAAATTCAGACAGAATTCTGTCCTGACAATAGTATTTCATTGTATCAAAAATGGGTTAAATCGGTTCAATACTTGTTTAAAGTCATTTTTCGGAATGCTCTTGAGAATGAGTCCCCATGTATCTAATAAAAAAAAGATTGTTTTCTAATTGGAGTTTTTGTCAAAAACTCAGTCTAGGTGACTTTATACCGGATATATCCATTATTTGAGTTATCTCAATGAATATTACAAAACATATTTTACTCATAACAGTATATCTTTGTGCTTAAAATAGATACAATTGGGCGAAAACTTGACCTACGTGCCATATAACTATTAACAGGATTTTCGAACATCCACTTAACTTGATTCCATATGATTGGTGATGGTATGTAAGGTACCTTAATGAAACCCAGGGAATATTTTTTGCGTTTAATTGCATTATTATATTGTGCATTATTTAGTTCTATGTAACAATCAAGTGCTAAGTTGTATTATTTCTATTTAAGTACATATGTAAATACCTCTAAGACGATGACTATTTATTTGGTGGTATTTCGTGTTGGTATTTAGTCTTCAGTTCTCTTCACAATGAGAAAATGCTATATTAAAGCTTACTTTCCTTCAGCTGTAACTTAATACCCAGAAGCAAAACATTGAGTCTATTAATACAAACTGATTGGTATAGCTTTAATATACTATTAATTCGTAATGGTACATTACAATACTTATAGTGATTTAATCTATTCTTTGCGTACTTCGTGCTATTCTTTGCTCAAAATCAATCTACCATGAGTTCCCAGCTGCTTGAGAAAAAAATCGACCTACATCATTGTCTAATCGTGTGCAAAGTGAGTGCGTAGGGAGCAGTAAAGTTAATTACACCCACATTTGGCCTAATTGCTACAGACAACCGCAAACTTTTGCCGAACTCCCAGAAAAAAAAAACTAAATGACACGCACTTCGTTAATTTTTCATGCTGTCTAACAGCAATTGGTAATTGAGACTAACTTGATATGTGTCCGAAAAAGTGAAAGCTGAGATCAAGGCAGGCATAACAAAGCTGCGGTCTTTTAGATAACGGGAATACAGTTAGACAAATGTCTGCATCGATTAATACGGTTTGGGATTTCTAGATATTCAATCGATCAATTCGATATGTTTACATTCTCATATCTTCGTGAATTAAGTGATTTACTAAGTAACTTGGCGGGAAGAGAAAACCGAGTTGGAACTACTTCAGGAGATAACAGATGCTCACAATTAGCTGCGAAAGTTCATGCAAAAATATGTGGGCCACTGTATATATACAAATGCATGTGCTTAAGGTACGATACGAGTATGTGTGAATAATAATGGCAGGAAGAAAAACGCAAACTAGTTTTGCCTTTCAGTTCCTTAAAGAAACTATTTCAACACCAGCAAATACTACAAGGGCGGCCCGTTAAGTAATTAGCCTACAAAAGAAATTTGAACAATGGATGTTTGGTACTCGACATGGTCTTCTTTCATTCAATAAATACGTTTTCGGGAGGTTTACAAAGTTGCCCCTGAGTGTTTTTTCACGGTTGAAAACAAAGAAGAAGTCGGACGAATCAAAACCTGGAAAGTACAGTGTTTGGGGAAACACGTCGTAAAATTTTCGCCAAATGGTATCGTTGTTTTGAAATTCGCGTTCGAAATAATAGTAATAGTAGTAAATAAAATAGTAGAGTCTTGCGACCGTTCCCAGAAAAGTCGAGTCTACGTAATCGGAACGGACCCATATTTTTATTCGGCCAAGGACATTCAACTCGGCACTACAACAACGACAACCGTTTAGTCTATCCCCAGACAGTCGACAAATGTAACACCTTGTGATTCCAGGAAAACATGGAGTGTCACCTTTTCTGCCATAGTTTTTGTTTTCTTCGAAGTAGATTCGCTGAGTGAAGTCCACTGTTTCAATTGTTTCACGATTTCTAGTGTGATCTTTTTTGATATTATGGATGCGCCCCTTCAAAATATGGTAAAAACAAGACCATGAGTTGAATTCGAAATTGTGCGGTAATCGTCCACGAGAATATACTACGTGTTGATACATTTCACGTCAGTAGTGCACCATCGGGCGATAGTACATAAAACTTATCGAACCACCCTTGTAAGCATTGGCCACTCGCTATATATACTTAAATAAGTGCGTATGTGTGTACATGCAAAATATTTGTGTACTCACCAGCACTTTACACGCCTTCCTGCCAAGCAAAATGTGTTAGATAAGGCAATAATTTATTTGAACTTTACAGCATCATTAATTTAAAGCTTATTCAGTTGTTGAAGATTTATTAAATTAACTGGCTGGAACTTACAGCTTGGCGTTCTTGTTCGTTGAAGTCACTGCGTCTGTGGCCACAACTTGCTGGCTACAACATGCTATCTGCCACAAGAAGACGTATGTACATTAAGGCTCCCCAGATTAGTTCATGCAAGATTGCAAATATCCTACCAAGTTTTAGTGCTTCTTGATAGCTTTTTTTGTTTTCGTCTTATCTTGTTCTCAAGTCTTATTGCAAGTTGCAGTTGTATAACGGAAACATGATCGGAAATTAGCAAATTTCTCCGGAAGGGTATAAATTAAATCTTAATCCGTTGGCGCGTAATTGTACGAAATAGTTTTAGCAAAACTTAGAGAGCAATGTAAGCAGTTTCTTCCACCAGTTAAAACCGACATATCTTTGTTTTTGGTATAGTTGGCAATTCTATTAGTTATATAAATAGCAGTAGGTCAGTTAGAGCAAAGAAGAATTAGTAAAGCTGATTTCTACAATATAGTATATGAATAAATCATAACTTATTGTCTTTGCTCTAAGTGCCCTAGGAACATTCTCGCGAGACACAAGCTTCTATGGGTTTTCGTAGAAATGAGAATGGTAACAAGACTTCGAAAAGCGAGAAAACGCTCAATACTCAAGGTACCAAGTCACAGAGAAAGTGCCCATTGGAGGGCTTCAGGAGAGCTGTACAGCCATCTTAGATTTTCTGGATGTTCTCACAACACCTCACATGGGAGTTAAATTCGTTCAAACCATTTAAGTCCCCAGAATCTGATTCCATCATACAGTATCTGCGCTGTACTCAGCGAACTGTGTTAGATATGGTCACACTTTTCCAGTCCTTGAGAAAGATAAGAGTGGCATTCATTCCGAAGTCCGGCAAGATCTCTTATATTAATGTCAAGCATTTCAGGCCCATTAGCCTCGCATCGTGTTTTTATTTTTGAAGACGATATTGTCGGGTGATAGCCTATGTAGATAATGCTGCTTTCGTGGTTAAAGGGTATCTCGATATGGTAGCTAGATAGGCAGAAAAAAGCGACTTATTGTGAACCCATGTAATACTGAACTATTATTATTTACGAGGCTGTATAATATTCCGGACCACTTCTCTCATTGGGGGACTCTTGACTCTACTCTGTCGAAAAGGTGAAGGACTTGGGTCTTATCCTTGATAGAAAGCCAATGTTAAGGAGAAGGTGAGGAAGGTATTGTCTCACACCAAAAATTGTGCTTTGGCTTTACGGTTCTTATTGATGATAGCGTTGCGTTGGTCCATTGAACTCCTAGCTCTTACGAAGGTTCACATCGCCGGTATCACGCGGTGGATATAAAGGTTTTGGAGGACGCAACTTGTCAAAGCTGCAAAGAGGAACTTGTCAAATCTGCAACAGGAACAGAAGGTGAAAACATCTATAAGCATATCGGTTGCCATACTTTCTACGAATCGGGGATATTGGCTGCAATTGATATTAGCAGCGTCAATATTTGAATCATGCTCTTGGGCCTTGTCCATACCTGTGAGTTCTGGGCATCACAACGGCCAAATGTCTCTAACTGTGCAAGTTGCCCTCACGATAAATTTACGCAGCATAATCTAAGTTAATGGCAATATCTATTAAAACAATTCATCAATTAACTCTTTGGGAATGGATTCGCACCAAAACATAGATGCAGCATTTTTTTTGGTGATACCACGGTCGCGTTACACAATATCAGGGTTAAGATTTAAAACCATACAGCTCAATCATTTAATTTGAATCGCTGCAACATAGAGGTCATTACACCAAGCAAAAGCAGAGTATATATTCCTGATCATCACCAAAAACCAAATTTCCAAATTCTTTTTACTTGCAATCATCATCAAAGGCTCTTAAATGTACTATATATTGGGTTCTAGCAGAAATAATAATTTGTCCTTACTGTTGAGAAATGGATAATATTTTTTTTAATCCCTATGTCACCTTGGTTGGTTAAGACGACTTTTGGAGTGTTGAAGATAAATATTCTGCGATAGATTTATGGGTAATTTATGAGGTGGCAAGATGAATATCACACAAGATAGAGTGATGAGCTTTATGAGTTCAGACAAAAGAAGTTAAAGTTTCCAAATAGCAGTTACTAAAAAGAGCAGAAATAAAGAGTTCGATACAGAGAATTTGGAGACTGATTTTTATACCCTGAACAGGGTATATAAAGTTTGTCACGAAGTTTGTAACACCCATGTCGGAGATCCTATAAAGTATATATATAAATGATCAGTATGTTGAGCTGAGTCGATTTAGCCA
Source organism: Bactrocera neohumeralis (assembly GCF_024586455.1). Classification (NCBI taxonomy): domain Eukaryota; kingdom Metazoa; phylum Arthropoda; class Insecta; order Diptera; family Tephritidae; genus Bactrocera; species Bactrocera neohumeralis. Next base: position 41,784,172 of record NC_065920.1, on the reverse strand, counting down.
TGTCTGTCTGTCCGTCTGTCGGTCTGTCTGTATATATACGAACTAGTCCCTCAGGTTTTAAGATATCGTTTTGAAATTTTGCAAACATCATTTTCTCTTCAAGAAGCTGCTCATTTGTCGGAACGGCCGATATCGGACCACATATATATAGCTGCCATACAAACTGAACGGGAATCAAATGCTTGTATGGAAAACTTTCACATTTGACAAGATATATTCACGAAATTTGGTATATATTATTTCCTAAAGCAACAATGTAATCTCCGAAGAAATTGTTCAGATCGGTTGATTATAGCATATAGCTTCCATACAAACTGAACACATAGTTACTAAAGAAATGCACCTGTGAAGGGTTTTTAGCTTCGGTGCAACCAGGCTTCAGGTTATTCAGGAAATTTTAATGTTGATGTTACATAATATAAATTCTTGTCTAATTGTGTCTGTATAAGAGTCATAGATTATTTAATGGTTGTCTGAAAAAAGTGAAGATTTCGCTGCAGAAGCTTTTAATATAAAATACTTGCCAATAACCGACTGAGATTTGTATAGATTAGGTGATAAACCTAATACATCAACCGTTAACTGAAGTCTCTCTATCCTTTTGACGGAATGCTGTTTATGCGGTAACTCAAAATCTCTTCATACTGCAAAAATTTAGGAAGTTTCTCTTGGTATGAATAAGAATAAAGTTGTCTCTTAATTTAAGATTGTTCTGCATTACAAAGTACAAACGTTTGGGAAAGAGGTGTCCAAACTGAATGAGTCGGACTTTTTTCAAGCTACACAATAATGCTGTAGTGCTCTAGTCAGCCAACTTCACAACTATTAAATTGCACTTAAAATATTTGCATCTTTCCCTTTACAGTCCTTAAAGCCAAGCGACACACTTTACTCATAATTCTCATCCTCACTTTTTGTAAGCGCATAATTTTGCTTCTGAAGTGAATCTCAGCAAAATTTGGTTATCACACAATTTTACAGCACTCACTGGAGCCAAACTTTGCACATTACTCGTATTTCACTTTGCCTCCGCATTGATGGAACTCGTTTAAAACAATTATAAATCTTTCATGTCTTTTGGGAAATTAGTTGGTAAATGTCAAGCAATCGACATGACTTTCATGGCAGCGTTTAGCTGCTATGGCCAACAAGCCAGTACCGTAAATTTCAAATGAGTAGTGAAACTGAAAAGGGGGGTGGAAGCTTGAGGTGGATTCAGCAAAGCATGTAACAGCATGCTTCATTTCAAGAAGTCAGATTATACAAGCTACACTTTTTAAAGCCTTTTTATTAAAACTATGAAAGCTAGTTTTTTGATATCTTCATTAACAGCAGCTCAGCTTAATTTTCTCGTCATGCTCCGAAGATAGTATGCGTAGGTACTCGTAGAAACTCAGCAGTTTACCAATTTAATGATTGACAGTTGGCATGATTGATGGAGTTGGCAAAGTAAATTACATTAATTTGATGCGAAAGAAAGTTTTGTGAACTGCTGGACTGTGAAATCCAAAGTAATATAAGTATGGCTACATAATTAATAAAATTATATTTTAGACACTGGTACTAAATTGTAATTCTGGGGAATTTAGAGCAATTGTGCAGGATTGTGAAAGGAAAATCTAGGGTTTTAACAACCTATTCAGCGTCTCATATTTTATAACGAAATTATAACATATACACCAAATTGATGGAATAAAATATGTAGAGAATATCACTTCTTGAATCAAACCTCAGACACCACATTCTCAGTCTTCTGTGCGACAGAGTGATTGAAACGGAATGTGGCAACGCGTGCGCGCGGCGAAATGTGAGTAGAGGTAGCCCACAGGGTGCAGTTGTCTCTCCTTTTCTATAGATCATGGTCGTTAAAGATCTGTTTAAAAAACTTGATGATCGTGACTGCCGGGTGATTGCTTATGCAGACGATGTAGGTCTTATGGCCAAAGGAAAGTTCCTGAGCACCGTGTACAAGTTGACGCCGAGGTATCTCAGCGTCGTAACAAACTGGGCGGTTGGAAGTGGTCTTGCCATCAGTCCAAGTAAAACCGAGTTGGTTTTATTTACTAGAAGATAAAAGATCCCGGTAGCACCGCTGGCGCAAAAGGGAGACATGCGTCTAAAACCGGCGGATACAGTGAAATATCTAGGGCTCATCCTGAATAGGTAGCTTTCATGCCGATCAAGCTGAATATTGAAGAGAGAACAAAAAAGGCATCGATTGCCCTATACTGCTGTAGAGAAAATCCTTTGGCAACCACTCCAATCATGGCACTTAATGCCATTTACAACATAGTGCCCGTAGACCTCGCCGGAAAGTGTATGGCCACGAAAGTGGTCATTAGACTCAGATAATCTGGGTTCTTAACAGAACGCGTATCTGGACAGAGTCCGTTGTGATTTACGTGAGTACCTGCCTGCGAAGGCCTAACCTCACGGTGCTTTCTACTTCTAGAAACACGTAGATCAATAAAGTGCTCTTATCAGCGCCCCAAAGCATAAATGCATTCAGCACTCATACCCTGGACAGCCAAAGCATGAATGCATTCTCCATACCCCGGCTCCCTCCAAAGCATGAACGCATTCTGCACTTATACCTTGGTTCCAATTGAAAAGACTACATGTACCAGTCCACGTGTGATCATCGATCAGCCGTCTAAATTAACTTATGTAACTCCTGAAAGCATTTCAGCATTCGCGAAAAATCCGATATTCATTTCCAATATCAAGCACTAGAAGAATAGCATGGGATAAATTTGCTAGTATAGCAATAAAAGGATTCAAATTAACCGGAAATGATAATAAGATTAGTAATATTCAACAGTTAGAAGAAAAGGTGGATAGTATTGAGAACATTTTAACCACCTCTTTTAATCAATCCACAACTCAAACTGATCTAAAAAATTTGGCAATCTTATAAAGACGTCATGAAGCAATACAAAAAAGCAAATCGATAGAAAGTTGCAAAGAGTCTGGGGGCTTGCGCAAGATACTGTCCAAAGAACACACCATTATTGCATATTTAAAGACAGAGGTAGGTGATTGGACTTCCTCCGCTGGAGAGTCACTTCAGGTACTTCTGAGCACACACATTTTTCTGGTAGACAGCAATAGTCATTAACAAATAATACCAGAAATGTAAATGTAATACAGAGAACAGCCTGTGCTTATGTTACGAGGACTATTAAGTCATTTCTGATTGATGCGCTTAATATGCTCCTGCATCAACTGCCCATGGATGTTTGCATTTGAAAAGTAGCAGCATGTTTTGCCATAAAAATCAAGGAGCTAGCTGGTTAGAACTGAAAGATTTATGGACTAACGATAACTTGAACCAGCTCAGCACAAGTATAAATTAATTAGATTACTTCCAGCCAAGTTTGGATTTCTATAGTTACTTCCAGGTGGGAGTACGCTCTAGACGTGAATATAGAAGGTGTTTAGTAGAGATATTATCACAATTTTTACCGACAAGTCCCAAATGGACACCGGTTTAAGAAAAGGGGTATACTCACAAGGTCTTGACATCACTAGATAGATAATCTATCTGCCTATCAATCACAGTTAGCATCCTTCAAGAGGAAGTACTAGTCAAAGAAATCGCCTTTGGAGTTCTATTGAATAACTACGGAATATTCAGAAAGCTACATTCACGGGCTAACTTTGTTGTCGCCATAGATTAACTCCAGCATAGTCAACAAATAAAGGAAGGCTTTAAGCTTTAACTAATCAAAAATAACCTATCAGTTAGTTTTGTGTATTAATTTATAAAATTTATATGTATAATAGGTAACTCCGAAGAAATTTAAACGAGTTTTCGTGTTCTTTTTGTACTTAGTTGTAAAGGTACTCGTACTCTTCTATTATCTCACCTCTGAAATAGCCTCTCCCCTGGCTGTATACAAGTTCGAAAGAACAGAAAATTGTTTTTAATTAACTTGTTAGGAATAAAAAAACGAGCATTGAACGCCTCACTTCCCACGTCACGTCCTTCGCAAAATCTCTACCGACCCTTTCTTGCAACTACAACATCGCCACGCTGGACGCTGCTGCTTTGTTGGCGCACAGTTCACTAATTTGATTCATTAAAAAGTTTTTTACATTCAATTTTGTCACTACCTACAACCACAAAAAACGGTTTTCCGTTGGGGAAAATCGTTAGCCACAATAGAGTGGCTCTACGGTCACAATGGTGTCACAAAAAAAATCTGCAAAAAAGTCTTAAAACTTAGCTGAGTAGTAAATTAATTAAAATTTTTTCATCTGAAACCAAAGTGTATGCTTTTGCGACGCGTCTAATAATATACTCACTTACCAACAAGCATACATACATATATGGGTGAATATATTTGTGTACATATGAGTCTGTAATTCTGCTATGTACCCCTAAGCTTTTTATGCGAGAGTCTAAGCGAGTAATGCAAGTAAGATAACTGCAGAAGCCAAAGATCAGAGATTAACTTGGTCAAAGTGCATATGTATGTATGTGAAAATTTTATACACATACATATGTACATATAATGGTCATATTTGAGGGATTAGTGCAACAAATTTGAATGACAGATGACCGAAATTTGCTGGTACAAGTAGTTATACATACGCGTACTATACTCTCAAATGAAAGGCTAATAAGAGTGGTATAAGCAGAATTTTGCAGTAGCTTCGTGGGTTTGGTGAGGTTAGGTGGTTCGAAGATAATATTCGTTGAAATTAAGTAATGAAACCGAAAATTTATGAAATGATGTACAGTTGGGCACAAAAGGGTGCTTTTAGCGTACTGCAATATTTATTTATTTTAAGGTAGGAACAGAATTTTAAAAGCTCTGCGCTATTTTAACCCTTTTTCAAATTTGGTGATGGAAAAAATGCTAGGAAGTCAGATCTTATCAGAACTACAATTTTAAAATTTACTTCTTACTTTTTTTCGGCATAAATATCCCACTAATGGTGGAATTTTTTTAATGAGAGCATAAACCGCCTTTATTATTTTTATACTCTCGCAACAAAGTTGCTAAGGAGAGTATTATAGTTTTGTTCACATAACGGTTGTTTGTAAGTCCTAAAACGAAAAGAGTCAGATATAGGGTTATAAATACCAAAGTGATCAGGGTGACGAGTAGAGTTGAAATCCGGATGTGTGTCTGTCCGTCCGTATGTCCGTCCGTCCGTGCAAGCTGTAACTTGAGTAAAAATTGAGATATCATGTTGAAACTTGGTACACGTATTCCTTGGCTCCATAAGAAGGTCAAGTTCGAAGATGGGCAAAATCGGCCCACTGCCACGCCCACAAAATGGCGGAAACCGAAAACCTATAAAGTGTCATAACTAAGCCATAAATAAAGATATTAAAGTGAAATTTCACAAAAAGGATCGCATTAGGGAGGGGCATATTTGGACGTAATTTTTTGGAAAAGTGGGCGTGGCCCCGCCCCCTACTAAGTTTTTTGTACATATCTCGGAAACTACTATAGCTATGTCAACCAAAGTCTACAGAGTGGTTTTCTTTAGGCATTTCCGTATACAGATAAAAAATGGAAGAAATCGGATAATAACCACGCCCACCTCCCATACAAAGGTTATGGTGAAAATCACTAAAAGTGCGTTAACCGACTAACAAAAAACGTCAGAAACACTAAATTTTACGGAAGAAATGGCAGAAGGAAGCTGCACCCAGGCTTTTTTTAAAAATTGAAAATGGGCGTGGCGTCACCCCCTTATGGACCAAAAACCATATCTCAGGAACTAGTAGACCGATTTCAATAAAATTCGGTATATAATATTTTCTTAACACCCTGATGACATGTACGAAATATGGGTGAAATCGGTTCACAACCACGCCTCTTCCAATATAACGCTCTTTCGAATTCCATCTGATGCCTTCTCTGTATAATATATACATTAGGAACCAATGATGATAGCGGAATAAAACTTTACACAAATACGATATTTGAAAAATATGTAAATTACGGATAATGAAATCTCGATTATCACTTTATCGTGCGAGAGTATAAAATGTTCGGTGACACCCGAACTTAGCCCTTCCTTACTTGTTCAGTATGCAATCTAACACCTTTCGATGGGCGGAAATAATTTATTGTCTTAATAGATAGGAAGTATGTATGTATATGTTCTAACAAAATTATTGCAAACTTTCTAAAGCCGAATTTAAAAATGTGGAAGATTTTTATATAAATTTCTGATTGGACCTTAACAGTATGGCTTTAGACCTGGAAAATCTACTATCGACCATGCGCCAAATTTTGGAACAGACCCGTGAAAGGAAGATCGGCACACACCACTTCAACGCCGATTTTAAAGCCGCTTCGACAGCACGAAAAGGAATTACCCCTATGCTGTTATGTCTAAACTTGATATCCCCGCAAAGCTAATGCGGCTGTGGAAGCTGACCTAAAGAACCACCAAAACCTACGTCCGGATCGGGAAGGACCTCTCCGAGCCGTTCGAGATCCAAATAGGTTTCAGACAAGGATACTTCCTATCGTGGCTTTCTCAATCTACTGCTGGAAAAAATAGTACGAGCTGCAGAGCTAAATAGAGAAGGTTCAATCTTCTGAAAGAGTGTACAGTTGTTGGCATACGCCGATAGTTAGTTTTACTTTATTCAGGCTGGATAAGGTGGCGACTGACTGGTTGTGAACGGGGACAAGACGAAATATCTCTTGTCATCAAACAAACAGTCATCGCATTCGCGACTTGGCTCGTACGTCGCTGATGATAGTCATAACTTTGAAGTCGTAGACATTTTTGTCAATCTTGGAACCTGCATTAACACCCATAACAATGTCAGCCTTGAAGTCCAACTTAAAATCAGTCTTGCCAAAGGTGCTACTTTGGACTGAGTAGTTAATAGAAAAGTAACGTCCTCTCTCGACGAACAAAGACCAAACTCTACTAATCCATCATCATTCCCGTGGTGCTAATGTCCGGTAGTGATGAGTCCGCTTTAGGAGTGTTTGAGAGAAAGGTTTTGCAGAAAATTTATGGTCTTTTGCGCATTGGCATCCGCGAATACCGCAGTCGATGGAGCGATAAGCTGAACATTGATATTGTCCAGTGAATCAAGAGACTGCGGCTGCGCTAGCTAGGTAATGTTGCGCGGATGAAAGAGAACTCTCCAGATTTGAAGGTTTTCGATTCAGTACCTGTCGGTGGAAGCAGAGGAAGAGAAAAACCTGTACTCCCTTGGAGAGATCAGGTGGAGAAGGATCTGGCTGCACTTGGTATCTTGAATTGGCGCCAAGTAACGAAAAGAATATACGACTGGCGCGCTGTTAAAGAAGTTCTTTTTAGCTACGTTTCTTCATATAAACAGCCTCTAGTGAAATTAAGGTGACTTAATAAGGAACAAATAAACTTATCTTGCTTTTGATTGGTCAGTTTGAACGTGAAATAATAAGGTTTTGCATACAAGAACTTAATTTTGATATTGCCGGTTCCGACAAATGAGCAGCTTCTTGAGAAGGAAAGAACTTGTCAATATATCAAAAACTGAGAGACTACTTAGCGGATATACTCGTACAGACAGACATAATCGATTCATGTCGTCACGCTGATCTTTTATATATATAGATATGTACTTAAAAGGATTACCGAACTATTAAAGGATATTCGTGGCAAAGCTAATGTACCCTGTTCATGGTATAAATATGATATATGAAATTGTAAGAATTAAATTGACACTATTCTCATAGGGTGTACTTTTAACGCAACGTGTTTATAGATTTTTAGTGAGGATACACCATATAGGCTACGGACGAAATTTGCAAAAGTATTTCAATGGTCCTGAAACTAAATCATAGGTGACTGTTTCAATAGCGCTTGCGATGCATGCTCAAAGTAATGGCACAAGAGAAACCTAGTAAGTTCAATTCTGAATGGGTATTCAACTATTTGTATGCCACAAAGTTTGCTAATTTTCATTAAGGAAAAAACTATTTGCTGCTATTTTTGTCACAGGAATGCAGCTTACAGAGGAATCCGGTTTCATAGAAGCTTCATGTTTCCGAGTTGTTTTAATTTGATTTAAACTTTAAAAATTGTTTTAAAATAATACAAAAGTGTAATGATAATTAAAACAAATAAAATATTATGCTAGAGACAAATAGAAATTCCATTCCAATTGACCAATTACATACTTCTGGGCTAACTAATTGGTATTTCTAGTTTATTTTTTTTGACTATTCAACAAAAGCCATTGTGTCAGTTTTAACAGCCTACAGCCCTTAAATTACACTTCCTTAGTCAATTTACAAGATTTAATACTTGTTTAAATTTGCTTAAACAAATGCTTCTTTGCTCAAGGTAATTGCCACAGTCAACAAAAGCAACAACTACTCAAATGCGACGGCGTTTGTGCAGGCAATTTGCATCGAAAGCCAGTTTTCACCTTTTTAATGCGTTTAGTCCTTACAGGAAATTACACGCATCGATTATATGGAATTTTAACGCATTTAGCGTCTGAAATTAACACACGAACACATGCGCGCATACCCGCATACTCGTGCAATGTGCATGTGTGCGTAGACATATCGAAATGCGCGCATTAATATTGACTCGCTGACGGTGTAAACTTGGCATATGCTATGAAACGCAATGCGACTGGCAAAAACAGGAATTCCTGATACAGGGTGGTGCTAAAGCAGGTTAGAGTTATTTGTTTAAAGTATAAACGAACATTTAAGAAATAAAGTGATTTATTTGTCGATTTGTTTTTGTTTGATACACTAGCTAGCTAGCTAGTTCTGTAAGTTGTTTAACTTTCCGCCGAGTAACTTTTTTACAGGTGAAAATAAAAAGAAAAAGTACTTACACAAATCTGGAGAATACACTGAATAAGACAATGCTCTAGTTTCATTGTTTTTTTTTCGACACTATACAACAATTCTCTGGCAATAATATCAAGTTCAGATGGTGAGGCTAGTGGATCTAATAAACAAAGTATTGCGCCTATAACTATATTCCCCCCTCGTAGAAGCTCTCCTCCTTATTTAAGAAGAACTCGGACAGCCACTTTCACAAGCCTCTTTGAGTTCAACTTTACATCAACAAGGGCGTTCGCAATTGACAGGAACAGGTGGTAATCACTTGGCGCTATGTATGGGCTATATGGTGGATGCGATAAAACCTCCCTTCCGAGCTCTGTAGCTTCTGACGACTCATCAACGAAGTGTGCGGTCTGGCGTTGTCCTGGTGGGACACTACACCCTTCCTATTGGTCAATTCTGGACGCTTCTGGTCTATCACCTGCTTCAAGCGCTCCAGTTGTTCGCAGTAGATGGTAGAATTAAGCCTTTGGCCATATGGTAGCAGCTCATAGTGGATGATTCCCTTTCAATCCCACCACACACACAGCAAAACCTCCTGGCCGTCAATCCCGACTTGGCCGCTGTTTGGGACGATTCACCGGCCTTCGACCTCAACCGATTTCGCTTGATATTGTTGTATGTGATCCATTTTTCGTCGCCAGTCACCATCCGCTTCAAAAATGGGTCGAGTTTGTTCCGTTTCAGCAGCATATCGCAGTCGTTGATTCGATTCAGAAGTTTTTTTTGCGTCAAATCATGCGGCGCCCAAACATCAATTTTTTTTTTGTATCCAGCCTTCTGCAGATGTTTTAAAATGGTTTGGTGACTAACTTCCATCTTCTGGGCGATGTCACGAGATGCCACATGCCGGTATCTGAACTCAATATTTTTCGATTTGATCGGTATTTGTCCTCACAGGTCTTCCGCTGGCTGGCTTATCCATGGTGTTGCTTTCACCCACTCAGAATCGTCGAAACCATTCCTCCGCAGTTCGAAGTGATAGAGTACCATCCACCATCCCCCAAAACACCATTAATCTCACGGAACGTTTCTCTAACGGATTTGCCTTTAACGAAGGAAAACTTTAAAATATCAAGTATCATTTGAGCCTAAGAAAAGTGAAAGCACTAAATTTTTTCGAATAACAGCGTCGCGTTAATGCCTATAAAACAATGCTTTCCGACTGCCAGGATGTTATAAAACATATTATTACTGGCGATGAGTCTTGGATATAAGCTTTTGACCTGGAAACAGCCGTTCAATCAACTGAATATCATGGCAAATGAGCCGAAACCAAAAACCACGTCAAAGCAGATCAAAAATGAATGTTATGTTGACAGTTTTCTTCGATTATCGAAGTGTGTTGCACTTCGCATACCTTCCGACCAGCCAAACTATCAACAAGGAATACTATTTGAGTATTATGGATTATTTGCGTAAAGCTATTCGTAAAAAGTGGCCAGAATTATGGGTCGCCAACTCTTGGTTTTTGCACCACAATAATGCACCGCATACTCCATTGATTCCTCGTGAGTCTTTCGCAAAATTTTCGACCAATATCGTGCTGCAACCACCGTATTCAGCTGATTTAGCTTCTTGTGACTTCTGGCTATTCAGCAAACTCAAACGACGGCTCTGGGGAAATCGTTTTGAGTCAGTTGAAGATTAAACATAAATCGCTTCGCGCGTTGAAGAATATTCCGGAAATTGATTTTAAGAACTGTTTTGAGGATTGCAAAAAATTGTAACACAAGTATATTTGGACCAATGGAGATAACTTTGAGGGGGACGACATAGATTTTGAATAATAAAATAAGAACTTTAAAATTATGAACAAAGTCTTTCCCTTTTTTGCTCATATACATTATAAGGTCGGCGACGTTTCTTTATGAGTGTAACAAACTTCCTATCAGGATATAAAAAACCTAAAAATAGTAAATATAATATTTTTATTCTATTTATGAAACCTATTTGTTTTCCTCTTAGTATCCGTTTTTGTTATAGGCATCCGCCGGGTATTCTTTGTTTGCCGCTCCATCAAATATTTTCTTCATTCACTTCTGCACCACACAGTGGCAATTTCAAATAAATTTACTAGACAGTAAAGCAATATTTTGTACTTGTACCACCCGTTATGCGCATATATGCGGCGCGTCGTATTTAAGCGAGTTTATTTGCCATCATTATCGACAGCATAAATTAATTATGTGCTCTCAGTTTGCGCATGCCGAGATATGCGACGTTGCATGCATGTAAACACTACAGTTATTTGCTGTGACTGTTGTTGTTGTTGCTCGTTTAACTGCAATCTGAGTCTTTATTATCTTCTGCGATAAAATTTCAAGAGGCATAAATTGGTATTCACGTGCAACACCGCACAGTTATAGTTATTAACGCCAACAGCAACAACAATATTAGCAACAGATCACAACAACAAAGCAGATAGACTTGTATGCACAAATGTGTGTGTGTGCGCGCGCCAGTAGTTGTATGCATTTTTAAAGGCTTCTCCATCTCTCGGTGCGGCATTTATCTATCTACACTTTTGATTGCTCATACCACACGGCGGCCACGCGCCTATACGAATGTGAAGGCATACACTGACGCAGCGTTTCCTCGCATTTATGTCAGTTGGAAATTGCCAACATGAGTAGCTTAAATTATAATTTTCTCTCTTTAATGACTTATGCGGGTATGCGGGCGAGTCAAGTTGGTTTATTTGCTTAAATTCGGTTGCATTGAGTTGCATATGTGTATTTATGCAAGTGTGCATGTGTTTTGTCAACAAGTGGAAAGTGTTAATTGTTAGTTATTGCAAGTTTGTTAATTTATTATGTGTTGCGTTGTGGCACTTCTTGGCACGTTATAAAGTTTACTTTAATTACTGTGTAGAAAGTTTTAATTAGATTTAACACCATAAATTTTCCAGTATTAAGTTGATTGTAGTTTATTAGATGCAAATCATGCCTAAATCGATGATTTACTAGGTTGTCAAATATCTCCCTTCCGCCTTTTTGTCTATTGAATTTAGCGGCTATGTATAAAGCGCTACAGAGCTCGTATCTGGCAATACTATACATCTTTGAAAGATCTTGACATAACCTTCAAAACGCCGCTATGTATGATTAGTTTGGATATTGCGTTCAACATTTATAGACGTGTAAACATGGAGGTCGCTAACGGCGAAATTCGCACTATTTTAAAGTTTTTCTTCGTTAAAGGCAAATCCGCTAGAGAAACGTTCCGTGAGATTAATAGTGTTTTGGGGGATAGTACTCTATCACTTCGAACTGCGGAGGAATGGTTTCGACGATTTAGAACGGGTGAAAACGACACCATGAATAAGCCAGACGGCGGAAGACCTGTGACGACGAATATTATTAGATTTGCAGTTTTTTTTTAATTACATCACTGCTTTCTATCATTGTGAATATTCACAGTGAACAAATCAAAAATTACACATCTATCACTTTTTTTATTACAACGAAATATGTACATACGTTTTCTTTTGAATTTCAATCTTATATATGACAAGTAAGGAAGAGCTAAGTTCGGGTGTCACCGAACATTTTATACTCTCGCATGATAAAGTGATAATCGAGATTTTATTATCCGTCATTTACATATTATATTTTTCAAATACCGTATTTGTGTAAAGTTTTATTCCGCTAATTAATACATTAGGAACCAATGATGATATATCTGTATATATTATACGGAGAATGCATCAGATGGATTTCACCCATATTTCGTAAAATATTATATACCGAATTTCATTGAAATCGGTATAGTAGTTCATGAGATATGGTTTTTGGTCCATAAGTGGGCGACGCCAGGCCCATTCTAAATTTCAAAAAAGCCTGGGTGCAGCTTCCTTCTGACATTTCTTCCCTAAAATATAGTGTTTCTAAGGTTTTTTGTTAGTCGGTTAACGCACTTTCAGTGATTTTCAACATAACCTTTGTATGGGAGGTGGGCGTGGTTATTATCCGATTTCTTCCATTTTTCAACTGTATATGGAAATGCCTGAAGGAAGCGGCTCTATAGAGTTTGGTTGACATAGCTATAGTAGTTTCCGAGATATGTACAAACAACTTAGTAGGAGGCGGGGCCACGCCCACTTTTCCAAAAAAATTACGTCCAAATATGCCCCTCCCTAATGTGATCCTTTGTGCCGCAATCGCAAAATGTGTTGCTAAGCGCATAACTCAACAACGCCTTGACCAATTTGGCCAATTCTTTTTTCTAAATGTTCGTTCAGGTTCAAGGATGGTTTTTGCGGCAAGAAAATTTCAAATAATTGCCGGAAGACCCCTAAAAGCAGTCCTTTTTCAAATACAAACGTTATATAAAAATGAATGTTAGTTTGTTAGTAACGCTAAGAGAACGGCTGCACCAATCTTGATGAAATTTTCAAAGGTGGTTCGTTGGGAATCGGGGAAGGCTTCGAAATAAAAATACTTTTTACTTTTTGTGAGGAAAAGTTGCAAAATTGGACATTATTCTAAATTATAAAGCACAAAAACTCGTATAAATTGCTTCAAAAAAATAAAAAAATTAAAAAACAAAAAATTCACTATTCGAACACTTTTGCACAGTACAAGAAATAAACATTATCACCATATTGCTTTGTTAAAATGTAACGGTATTTAACCCGTTGTTTTTTTTTTTTTTGTTGTCTCGTTATCAAGCTTTTATTGCTCTATTTGTACATTATTGTTTGACCTGTGAAGTGATTAACATGATTTTTAAATAAAAAATTAAATGTGGTATGTGGTGCTGTTAGATGCTGGATGTATTCTGTTGAGTGGCAAAAGAGAGGACCTTGCGCTACATGACGGTTATTGGCCTTGAACGAGTTGAGATGAGGAAGTATCAAATAGTTCAATCGTGAACTGCAATAAAGCGCTTTGTAGGATATTTACTTTTTTAATTCATGAACGTTTTCCGACTGTTGTGCTCTCGCATTTCATTTGGGGAGACCAAAGAGTATATTTCAACGATAATATTCAAAGAGAATACAGTACAGCCAATGGAAACACCGCCAACAATAAAATTAACATTTACGGGTTTTTTCTCAACTTTCGCCAGTGACCCGTTGGTGAGAACAGTGCTCTATTCGGAAATACCTTGATATTATACCTGGAATGCATCGTCAAAGAAATAGTTGAGCAGAAAGCAAGGCCAACCAGTAGATGGACATCCAGGTGTGTTCTCAACTAATGCCTTAGGAAGTCTTTACTCAATCTACCCGAAAAACGACGATTGTTTCTACCTTCGGTTGCTATTGATTAATGTACACGGTTTAACTTCATTTGAGTCATTGCGTACTGTGAATGGTACGGTGTGTGCACTTTTTGCGAAGCATGCCAGCAATTGCAATTGCTGAAACATGATAATCGCTGGAAACAAACGATGGACAATGCGGTATCTATCGCATGCCACTGAAGTTCGCATACTTTTCGCGAAGATCATTTCGACATATCAGCCTTCAAATTCGCGTCAATTATGGGATACGAAAAAAAGTGACATTGCCGAAGAAATTTTACATCGTATTCGTTAAGGATTGGGAATGGGGAAATTCCGGTTGATACTTCCAGTGGTTTGATATCAATTTCACTTGCCTTTTGTCAATTCACTTCAACTCATCAACAATGTTTATCCGAATTATCCAGTGGAATTTCTAAATTCTTTGGAAAGGCTTGGTATGCCGCAGCATCATTTGCGTCTCAAAGTTGGATCTGTCATTATTATGTTTCACAATCTTCATCCACCGAGACTGTGTAATGGAACCCGACTGATTTTGGCGCAGTTATCGAGTGCAAGGAGACAACCAATTCAGTTCAAACGTATCTAGTTTCCAGGGAAAATTGCATTTGCGATTACAATCAGCAGAGCACAAGGATAGTCGCTAAAAGAGTGTGGCATATATCAAGAATTGCTATGTTTTTCACTCGGCCAGATATACGTGGCGTGTCACGAGTTGGAAACCCATCTTCTCTATACATTTACGCACCAGAACAGAAACCAAAAAATTTTGTTTATCAAGCTGCGCTACATTAAAAAAATGTAAAAAATCACAAATAAATGATTTTCTACACAATAAAAAGTCAACTTTCTTTTCATTTGAAAACACATAATTTAATGCTTACGCGATTATAGCAGAGCTAACAACAGCGCGCCAGTCGTTTCTTCTTTTCGCTACGTTGCGCAAATTGGATATCCCAAGCGAAGCCAGGTCCTTCTCCACTTGGTCCTTCCAACGGAGTGGAGGTCTTCCTCTTCCTCTGCTTCCCCCGGCGGGTACTGCGTCGAATACTTTCAGAGCTGGAGTGTTTTCATCCATCCGGACAACATGACCTAGCCAGCGTAGCCGCTGTCTTTTAATTTGCTGGACTATGTCAATGTCGTCGTATATCTCGTACAGCTCATCGTTCCATCGAATGCGATATTCGCCGTGGCCAATACGCAAAGGACCATAAATCTTTCGCAGAATTTTTCTCTCGAAAACTCGTCAATTGCCTACTCAGTCCGAAGTAGCACCTGTTGGCAAGAGTTATCCTGCGTGGGATTTCTAGGCTGACATTGTTGGTGGTGTGTACGCTGGTTCCAAGATAGACGAAATTATCTACGACTTCAAAGTTATGACGTGAGAGCCTAGTCGCGAGTGCGACGACTGTTTGTTTGATGACAGAAGATATTTCGTTTTGCCCTCGTTCACTGCCAGACCCATTTTCTGTGCTTCCTTGTCCAGCCTGGAGAAAGCAGAACTAAAGGCGCGGGTGTTGAGGCCGATGATATCGATATCATCGGCATACGCCAGCAGCTGTACACTCTTATAGAAGATGGTACTTTCTCTATTTAGCTCTGCAGCTCGAACTATTTTCTCCAGAAGCAGGTTGAAGAAGTCGCACGATAGGGAGTCGCCTTGTCTGAAACCTCGTTTGGTATCGAACGGCTCGGAGAGGTCCTTCCCGATCCTGACGGAGCTTTTCGGGTTGTTCAACGTCAGTTTACAGAGCCGTATTAGTTTTGCGGGGATACCAAATTCAGACATCGCGGCATAAAGGCAGCTCCTTTTCGTGCTGTCGAAAGCAGCTTTGAAATCGACGAAGAGGTGGTGTGTGTCGATTCTCCTTTCACGGGTCTTTTCCAAGATTTGGCGCATGGTGAATATCTGGCCGGTTGTTGATTTGTTGATTTGAATTTGTTGACGGTGGGCTTTAATCTTTCACACAATACGATCGATAGAACCTTATATGTGATGTTGAGGAGGCTAATTCCACGGTAGTTGGCGCAGATTGTGGGGTCTCCTTTTTTATGGATTGGGCATAGCACACATAAATTCCAATCGTTGGGCATGCTTTCGTCCGACCATATTTTACAAAGAAGCTGATGCATGCTCCTTATCAGTTCTTCGCCGCCGTGTTTGAATAGCTCGGCCGGCAATCCGTCGGCCCCTGCCGCTTTGTTGTTCTTCAGGCGGGCAATTGCTATTCGAACTTCTTCATGGTCGGGTAATGGAACGTCTGCTCCATCGTCATCGATTGGGAATTCTCCTGGTGTTGTGCGTTCACTGCCATTCAGCAGGCTGGAGAAGTGTTCCCTCCATAATTTAAGTATGCTCTGGGCATCGGTCACTAGATCACCTTTGGGGGTTCTACAAGAGTATGCTCCGGTCTTGAAACCTTCTGTAAGCCGCCGCATTTTTTCGTAGAATTTTCGAGCATTACCCCTGCCAGCTTATCAAGCTCTTCGTACTCACGCATTTGAGCCTCTTTCTTTTTCTGTCTGCAAATGCGTCTCGCTTCCCTTTTCAACTCTCTGTATCTATCCCATCCCGCACGTGTAGTGGTCGATCGTAACGTGGCGAGGTAGGCAGCCTGTTTTCTCTCCGCTGCGACACGGCACTCCTCGTCGTACCAGCTGTTCTTTTGCACTTTCCGAAAACCAATGGCTTCGGTTGCAGCTGTACGTAAGGAGTTTGAAATGCCGACCCACAGTTCCCTATGCCGAGTTGTTGACGAGTGCTCTCAGAGAGCAGGAGTGCAAGCCGAGTAGAAAATCGTTCGGCTGTCTGTTGTGATTGCAGCTTCTCGACGTCGAACCTTCCTTGTGTTTGTTGGCGTGCGTTTTTTGCTGCACAGAGGCGGGTGCGAATCTTGGCTGCAACAAGATAGTGGTCCAAGTCGATGTTAGGACCTCGAAGCGCACTCACATCTACAACACTGGAGACGTGTCTTCCATCTATCACAACATGATCGATCTGGTTTGTGGTTTTTCGATCCGGAGACAGCCAGGCTTGATGAATTTTTTTATGCTGGAATCTAGTACTACAGATAACCATATTTCGGGCCCCGGCGAATTCAATCAGCCTCAACCCATTTGGGGATGTTTCGTCGTGGAGGCTGAATTTACCGACCGTAGTGCCAAAGATACCTTTGCCCACCCTGGCGTTAAAGTCGCCAAGCACGATTTTGACATATACTTGTATGTATATATATGTGAATGGCGAGTTGGCCGCACGCGTTTGAAATAAAGTTATAAAAAGTTTAACTTTGAAACAGTAAATTAAACAAATATCGATCAAATCAAGGAAAACATCGAGTTGGACTGGCATCTGGCAAACCATTTTAAACCATCTGCAGATACTACTGATGCTGGATACAAAAAAAATTGATGTTTGGGCGCCGCATGATTTGTCGCAAAAAAAACTTCTGAACCGAATCAACGCCTGCGATATGTTGCTGAAACGGAACAAATTTTTGAAGCGGATGGTGACTGGCGACGAAAAATGGATCACATACGACAATACCAAGCAAAAACGGTTGTGGTCGAAGGTCGGTGAAACGTCCCAAACAGTGGCCAAGCCAGAATTGACCAGGAAGGTTTTGCTGTGTGTTTTGTGGGATTGGAAGGAATCATCCACTATGAGCTGCTCCCATATGGCCAGACGCTTAATTCTACCATCTACTGCGAACAACTGGACCGCTCGAAGCAGGCGATCAACAAGAAGCGTCCAGAATTGGCCAACAAGGAGAGTGTAGTGTTCCATCAAAGCAACGCCAGACCACACACCATAGAGCCCGGACATAGAGCCAAGTGATTACAACCTGTTCCTGTCCATGGCGAACGCCCTTACAAATTTATTATGGAAGAATAAAAACAGATCATATCCGATTTTTTTGCGTATATATTAAGAGGTATTATTGAACTACAAAATAAAAATTATTTTATGTCAAAAAAAAAAAAAACAAAATGGCGGAAATATCAACGAACCCGTTGATTGACATTTTTTTGCGGCCGTCAACTTCCTGGCTAGACTTCTTATCCGAAACGAAAAAGTAATTTTTTTTAATCTGGAAGCTTTTATCAGGTGCATATTAAAGGGGTTTTGAGAATTTCGAAAAATGGGGGATGTAGGCCAGGTACTTCACCAGTGCCACCTTAACCTGTGTTTTTCGAGATGCAAAATACGCTTTAGTTCAAGTAAATCGGTTAAATAATTCGCTCGCAATTTTGACGGCCGAATGAAAAAAGTTGGTTTCGAGGAAACGAGCCTCAAAGTTCTCCGGTTGTATAGACCGCAGCACAGAGTGCAGTGGTTCTAGGGCCTATTTATTCAAAAATATTCGGAGTAAACCAATGAAACTTCGGGACTATATTTTTGAACAGCTTTTCAATTGACTGGAGCGAAATTTTTTTTTTAATTTTTTGAAAATTGTAAAGGTATCTCCCACCTTAAATAATAAATATGGAACCTTCCATGTCAGAATTATTTGAAAGCAATATGTGTTCAAAATTGAACATGTTCATTGTTTCAAAAAGGTGGAATGTACCAATACACTTATATTTAGTCATTTTTATATTCTTTACAAATGTTAAATAAGAATGAAATATTTCTCAGCTTGAATAAGGTCTTTGTTTTCCTCCCACCAGTGGTAAGGATCTAAAGAATCTTATTTAAGTTTAAAAAAAAAAAGTTTGTTTTTAAGTGAACATACAAATCAAACAGTTTGATCTACAAGTCAAACAATATGTTTTTATGAACTAAACATTATACTATATGCTATAAATAAATATTGAAAGGAAGGATAACTTAAGTATATTTCTTTAACTTTGTACGATATAGGAATTCGGATATTTTAGTCAAGAGCTTTATTATTCTGAAAGATACTGGTTCTTGCTGAGTTGAAGAAGGAGCATTCATCTAATAGCTGTGTTATGGTTAAGGACGACGAGTTACCATATAGGCAGGGTGAAATTTGGTTTCTAATTAATAAATAGGAATGCGTTAATGACGTGTGACTAAAGTGAATCGCAAAGGCCTTTATATCTTGGCAACTGCCTCATGGTGGATGTAGTATGTCTCGTAAGAGCTTGTTATTGCATAATACTAGTTTTGGAATCAGATTTTGCGAAGTATGTATAACTTTTTCCTCGATAGATGGGAGCCCGGATTCGGGCGACCGTTATCGCGCCATGATAACGGACTATTTGATGCCTGAAATTGACACTTCCCCCACACAACGCATTAACCAATGGATTTATGGAGAGAACTCTTCGGTGAGCAGTTAATTTCTAGTTTTGGCCCGGTCGATTGGCCCCCAAGATAGCGTGATATCACACCGTTGACAGATGTCATGCCAAGTCTTTTCCTGTGGGTATATGTAAAGTCTAAAGTCTATGCAGACAATCCCGCTTCGAATCAGGGGCAAAGAATCATTCGTGTCATTCACCAGTTACTAGTCGAAATGCTCGAACGAGTCATCGAAAATGGGAATCAATGGATGGACCATCTAAGACCTAGCCGCGGCCAATATTTGAAGGAGATAATCTTCAAAAAATAAATGCCAAAGAATGTTCTTTCGAATGATAATAAACATTACCCCATAAATCTAAAGTTTCTGGGGTTTTTCCTTAAAAAAGTAGGGAACCTCGAAATGAATCACCCTTCATAAAGTTTTGCCAATGCCTAAAAAAATATTTCCCCGGCTTTACTCGTTGCATAAAGTGCGAGAATGTTCGTTTACACCAGAACTTAGCCCGTGCTTACGTGCTTTCCGATAAAATTGACTCGTTTGACATAAACACACTGGTCTTAAAACTTAAAAAAATTATATTACCTTTAAAGCTCTCTCTTTGTCCAGTAACATCAAGACACTAACCACAAAAATAGAATTAAAATTAATTAATAAGGGAAATAGCCTTAACAAAATGTGTTTTGATACTATTACACACACACTATTACACACAACTGCTTTTGAAGTCATTGCATTAAAGCAAAAGTAGAATTATTGCTGTCGTATACGTAAATGGATATACCAGATCGGTCTGTATGAACTTTCTGACTACTGCATCGTCGTTGTGGTAATAGTGGTGAGCGCTGTGCAGTGCTATTATGTTAAGTATACGCAGCGACGCGCAATATGCAAATGCTTAATTGGCTGATTATGTATGACTATGTTATGTAAGGTACTATTAGTTAAGTTGTCAAATGATTCACGCATACAATTAAATAGCTACGGTTATTAATTTAATTGGTAAGAAGTGAGCGTTAAGATGCAAATGCGTTGGTAGGGAACATTGTGGTGAACGAGCCTTAAATTTTTTTCTGTTTGCTTGGCACGATATCTGTCAAAAATATTCAATAACCTTATAATTATTGTACAAACAACTTCATGTACTTACATTGTGTTGAAAATGTCAAATATTGTACCGAAAAATGATGTTTTGCGGAAATCATTAATTTTTTGTTTTCATTTGAAAAAATGTGATGCAGAGTTGCATCGAATACTTATCGAGTCATATGGTGATCACACTCTATCAGAAGCTGGTTTCAACGGTTTAAAGATAAAGATTTTGATGTGAGAAATGTAGAAAGTGGTTGAAAAAGAGTTTGAAGAAGATGAACTGCAAGTAATATTGGATAAAGGCGAGAATTTGAGTCAAAAGCAAATAGCAGCAATTTCAGACCGTTTGACAGCTATGAGAATGATCCGATAGTGTGGAAAATGGGTGCCGCATGAGTTGAATGAATGACAAATGTAAAACCGAAAAAAACACTTTGAAATTTTGCTTCTAAAAAAAAAAGAAAAACAAACATTTTTTCCATCGAATTGTCACTGGTAATGAAAAATGGATTTATTTTAAGAATCCTAAATGGAGAAAATCATGGGTTAATCCGGGACGACCATCAATATCGACTGCAAAAACACATCTCTTCGGTAAGAAGGCATTGCTCTATGTTTGTTGGGTTCAAAAGGGTGTGGTATATTAAGAGCTTCTAAGACCCGGTGAAACTGTTAATACTAATCGCTACAGACAACAAATGATCAATTTGAACCATGCATGGATCGTAAAGCGACCAGAATGGGCCAGAAGATACGACAAAGCCATTTTGTTATAAGCACGTGCACCTGCGTACACAACAAAATCGTTTCAAGATACAATTAAAGTACTTACTACCTCACTCGCCGTATTCATCAGATTTTGGCCCTTCCAATGACCATTTGTTTTTATCGATGGGATACGCATTGGCTGAGCAGCACCTCGATTCCTACATAGAAGACGAAAATTGAAAATCTGCTTAGTTTGCTTTAAAAGACGAACCTCTCTATTGGCATGGTGCCGAAGGTGATTTTGACAACACTTCTCACACGAGCGTAGCAAGAGCACTAGAGAAAAAGAATGTGCGGCACCGGTGGCAGATAGATAGAGGCCGTACTGCGTAGCGGATACCAGAATTCGTCTCGACGCTACAAGAGGCTGCTCACAGGGTGGAGTGCTATCCCCAATTATCACATATGGAGCGGTGGCTTGGGCGTCGAAAGCATCGCGAACTTCGACAGAACTTCCAAATATCGAAGCTGCAAATACTCGCCGGCATCTGCGTGTCGGGTACCATGGTTTGGCAGAGGTAATCTCTTTCCAGCACATGAAGGACTTAAGTGGTGAAATATCACTGGCTCTTCTCCCTAGGGACATCATTACCGAAACTGTGAAATTCATTGAAAAGTTCAAGGTTACCCTCAGCGGTGAGGTTGAATGGAATGATTCTGCTCACGAACTACTGTTTAGAGGTATAATCAAGTGGTACACCAACGGCTCGAAAACGTCGGAGGGAATAGGTACACACGATTTAGTCTAGATAAAACGTATCAGTCTGCTTATCCGGCACTGTAAGTGTCATTCTTTAGCGTACGATAGAGAAGGACTCCGTAAAAACTAAGAAGGAACAATGAGACCCATCTGGATATCAAATGTGGTCCGATGCCGACCAAATTAGATAGGAACCTCCTTATCTTATGCTAATACTTTGAGCACAGTCAGATGATCAGTCGGAAATTCATAACCACAAGTGAAGTTGAGATATTTTGGAAATCAGTTTATTGAAATATATGTATATATAGTACTTGGATTTGCGGAGTTTCGAAGGTTAGCAATCAAAATGCGATGGTAATAGGATACCATAACAAATAACTAGTTAAGGTCTTCTGATAATTGTTGAATTCTCGGACCATTTTTATTACAAACTATTATTTTCAATCTAGTACCACTGTTAGTCGAAAGATTCAGATAAGTATTGTTAAGATACTTCATATAATCTGTCAAGCTTCTCTTTTTGGCAGGTCATAAATTGAAAATATACTTGACTCAAAAATTTCATCCTTCTAAAAAAATATTTGGAATAGCGTTTGCATTCGTAAGCTTCCTTGTTGCATATGAAGCCCATACTCTTCTTCTTTATTGGCGTAGACACCGCTTACGTGAATATAGCCGAGTTAACAACAGCGCGCCAGTCGTTTTTTCTTTTCGAGAGGTGGCGCCAATTGGATATTCCAAGCGAAGCCAGGTCCTTCTCCATCTGGTCCTTCCAAGTGGAGGTCTTCCTCTTCATCTGCTTCCCCCGGCGTACTGCGTCGAATACTTTCAGAGCTGGAGTGTTTTCGGACAACATGACCTAGCCAGCGTAGCCGCTGTCTTTTAATTCGCTGAACTATGTCAATGTCGTCGTATATCTCATACAGCTCATCGTTCGATCGAATGGGATCTCTCATCCGAGGCAGTTGGTAATCTTTCATTGGGGGCGCTTTTTACGTGGCGGGTTCCAAACCCAGCGCACAACCCTGTGAAGGGGATGTTTCGCCTTCTCACTTTAGCTCGCCTTTAAACGGATGTTTTTAGGCTACCCAGTGAATACTTGGTCAAAGACCGGATGTCGTGAGCTGATTGAGCCATATGTAAAAGAATCGTTTCTGGCCATTCCCATGTGAATGGCGATTAGAGAACTTTCCTCACTTGCATAAACTTCTACACATGACTTCATCCTCCATAATACTATACATTATAAGTTGTCAAAATAGCCATTAGTGGCACGTAACTACAAAGTTTTAACGAAATAGATAATGCTTAGTTATTCTAAAAATCTCTTCTACTAAATAAACATTATATGACATAAATTAATAAGATTGTCGGACGGCTTTTAGGTTCACGCCGTTTACCTAACAAACAAACATAATATTTACATAAAATAACCATAAAGCAAACGGCAAAACAGCTGCAAGCCTAGCAGCGGCAAGCAAAAAGAAAACATCGCTTACCTCATGAACTCACCTTGCAACCTGCTGTTGAGCCTCAGTCAACTGGCATTTTCTTCCCCAACGCTCGGTGTATACGAGCATAATTTATCTGCTGTGTGTTAACAGGGCGAACAGCAAAAAGCATGCCACAGCATGCTTGGGATAGTGGAAAAAGCTGTTGCAAGATGTTGTTTTTTCACTTTTGGTGCTGAGATGGCAGCCGCCAAGCGGGAGTCACTCGCGATCAGCGCACTAACCATGATACCAGATGCCAGCGTAATGCGCCGTTGGCCAGCAGCGGCAATGCACTGACGATGATGAGGGCGTTGATGTTGCAATGATGCTGTTATTGTTGCTGGCAGCAAACTAGTGTCAACTTAGCAGTCTCTCTTTTGTTTGTAGTTTTTACACGCTGCACGTTGCCGGCATCAACGTCCGTTGGTATTCCGCTACGGGTATGTTGTGGCCGGCGCGATGTTGCAGCATCAACAAAAATCCCATTATGACGTGAGCTTAACGAAAAGATTTTTAGCAACTTATGCTGAGCTCGTGCTCAGTGCCCAACCCGTGTGATTCCTTTGCTGCTCATGGCGCAGCGGCAGTGCCCGGAAGCGGTGCTCCAGCGACGCGTTGTCTGCTGCGGCGCTTCATCATGTCGGCAAGCTAGGCGTTTAGTGAGTTAATATCACCCGGTCTATGTTTCTTTTGGTTTTTTTTGTTTTGGTGCTGATATTTTATATTTCTATTTTTATTGTGTGCATTTTGTCTTCTTCTGTTTATTAAATTTTTGCTACTTCCCTTTTCTTGCTTCCATGTATGTTATCGTATGGGGGGCTTGCGTTGTTGCCTTTACTTTGACAAGCTCACTGCCTGCAGCGTTGCTGCATACACCATGCATTTTTCATAATGTAAATTAAGTTATCTTCCGGTTTTGTTGCTCTCCACGTCGTCGGTCTCCGTAGCCTCAGTTGCATTTTCTGCACCAAAACTTCTATGTTTTTTTCTTCATGGCACCACAACATTTTCGAATGCCTCCTGTACTGGGATGCACGTGCTTTTAATGCCAATGGCTTGTTGGCTTACTCGTATGCTGCTGTTGCCTATGTTTGTATAGCTCCCCGGCTGTAGTCGCACTCTTTGTCACTGTTGGGAACAGTGGAGGCGTCAGTATGTATGGGGGTTTGAATGAAACAAGTCTGTATTAAATAAAATTTAGATAATATTTATAATATATGTATAGTTATAATATAACAATGTTTTTAAAGTCAGAAGGATATAATTTGGGAAGGGAAAATTCAGTGAACTATCGATCTACTTTTATTAAAAAAGATTAGACTTATATAAAATAGGTTTTACGAAGCCTGTTAAATCATTTGTTCATCGTTTGACTCTAGGACTTCATGCCTGGAAACAGAGCTGATAAAGATTTGCGGTTTCCTCATCTGGGTCCTACTATACACCGCACAACGATCGTACCGGTGTAGGCGTAAGCCCTCTTCGTGTGTTTTTCGCTTCGCCGATCGTTGCTTATGGCATCTTCAAGATTTATTTTGCTCGAAATGCTATCTGGGCTTGCCTATTGACTTAAATAAGTGTCGTTTTTGTAAATGGGCCACACTAAGGTTGTTCTAAAAATCAAGGAGTTTAGATTTACAAAAGGAACTTGAATTATTTTCGGGTTGTTTACAGTTAGAATTGCAAAACTGTCCACTTTTTGTTAAGATTAAGTATGTCATCCATTTCATGCGGGAAATGGTAAAGCTCTTTGTTGTGAGACGTTGGAAAGATCAGAAGATTATTACCTCGAAAGACCGCCGATGTGTTCAGATTCGTAGTTCGTCTTTCCATCATTTGAGGGAGGGAAAATTTGTCAGTGTTGCCTGCGTAGTACCACAGCATGATTAAGCTCATCAAAAGCGTAAGACAATTCAAATACTGTTACAACTACGAGTAATGCAGGTGATACTTTTAAATTTTGCGGAGGCGTGTACATAAGATTTTTAACACTACGAGTTAAAAATATCTTCACTTCTACAGGGTTTGTCCGGAAAGTAATAGAACTGATTTTCTTCCGCCGCGACTGTACTTCGGAGCTTGCGCGCACTGACTGGATCCGGTAGAGGGCATTCCTAGCTAACGAACGAGTGGCTGGTCAGTTGGCTCCGAGCACCTAGAGAGTCAGGATAAACATTTTCGCGCGACGTATTTCTGTGAATGGTGCATGCCGAAAATGCAGCGTTCGTTAGAGCAGAGGTACGCGATTAAATCCAGTGTTATACTCGGTAAATCTGCGACAGAGACGTTCTATATGATCAAGCAGGTTTACCCAGATGTTACTTTAGCAAGAAGTGGTATGCTTCGGTGGCACCAAGCCTTTTTGGAGAGCCGGGACCATGCTGGAAGACCTGCGACTTCGACAATGTGACTCGTGTGCGCAAAGTTTTGAACTCAGACCGTCGACGAAGTATTCGTTTAATTGCCCAGATGTTAAATTTATCAAAATCTGTCCTCAAGACATTGGAAGTTGCATCCCGACATCGTGCCGGCTCACATCACCTTTCTTATGAATAGCTACCTAACCAAGGCTGGCAACCCAACGCTTCCGCAGCCGCCCTACAGCCCAGTTGTGGCCCTCGGACTTGCAAGCAGCATGCGCCTCGGCTCTCAAGGTTATTCCCGAGAATGCCTTCCGTGACGCCTTCAATTCTTTGAAATCGCGCTGGCAGCGCTGCATCGACGCAGAAGGCGCCAACTTTGAAAGTTTTTAAAGAGTTATAACGATTAGTTCAATAAATTTTTTTAAATCGATTCAGTTTTATTACTTTCTGTACAAACCCTGTACGTATTCGTTGCATTATATAAAATAAGAGGGACACTTTTAAATGCTTTACACAGTAGGGGATTGACTCGTCTCATAGCTTTTTAGTCTGCAAATTAAGGACACTTGAAGATGCGAGGAGATTCTGGAGTCAACTTGACATTAGATATCTCCTGCATTAACTTAAACTGTGGCTTTTGTTGGAAAAATATGCCTGATTTGCGCCACAATTCCAGCTTAACTAAATTTTATCGACCCCCTACTTTGATCCGCCTGTGTGACTACACGTGTGCACATTTTCCAGTCACTGTGTGTACTGTTACTTTATGCGTAAATATAAAATTTTGAGCTTATACTTATGTGTACATATGTATGTACAGTATGCAAAGTAACAGTTAGTTAGTGCGCACATTTTTGTAGTGGTAACTCGGGATAAGTTTGCTATTGTTTTTGGGTTTTGGTTTTGGCTGATAAATGAGTCACGTGGCCCTGTTAAACATACAAGAAAACACAAGCACCCATATGAGTAGTGAAATTCTTGGTCATACCTACAATCTGTGCCTCAAAGCACTCTTTAGCATGCCACAAGCATGCATTTTTAAATTGGTTAAACACTTACTACATAGTCGGCAACATTCACATGCATATAATATATACTCATATTGTAAACTTGTTGAGCGCCAGTGACAACTCTGAGCCACTGCCGAAATTTTCTTTTCATTTTAAGCATAAATTTTTAAGTATAAATATATCCAACCATATCATGGTGTATATGTACGTATATGGTATATGCTTAACATCAGCTCGAACTTTGCTTTGTTGGCCTATTAAAAATTCACGAGCTCGGACAGCATATTTCCCCTATGACCGAACGCAGTGTAAAGTTTATGAACTTTACCTTTAGCTCTGACAAAAGTTCGGATCTCACTTCAGATTTGGCGTAAATTCACTTCGTTTAGCAAGTATTTCTCTTCTTTAACAGTGCTGCATTAAGTTATGGCGAGTTTGGGAATAAAAAATTTTCAAACTTATTGCCAACTACGACTAAAATATGCGCTTTTGTTTTGACAATGAATGCCGTGTTTTAGGCATATGTGAGGCATATTTTCGTGTTTAACGAATTTAAGATCACCTGCACTATATGAAAGTGAACTTATTTCAGACAAAGCCGTGATAAAAGTGTCACTGATACCTGTTCTTTGAAAATAAAGTTGAAAGGATTGTTTGATATAATGCTTTGAAACTTCACTTCTAAGGAAACTCGTGTATTTTTGTACAAGTATAAACCATGTACAATAGTATTATCGAAGGTATTGCCCACCCGAGCTATAACATTTTTCTATCATCTGACAATTTGTGGGTTTTTTCACAAAAGAACTGCGCTGTTTTGGCGGCCAAGAATGAAACAAGGCCAATTTTGATCATATCCAGTGAGAGCGTTCTGCATATACCGGAACAGAGAGTAGTCAGAACAAACAATATGTGTGCTACAAGGCGAGTGAGGCCAAACTTCCCAACCGCTGTTTTCCAAAAACTTTTTAACCGTTCTTTCAATTTGACGACTTATTGTCAGTAGCGTCTCATTAATGGTTTCGATTTTAGAAGCTCACAATTCATCACACCTTTCTGATTTCATCAAATAAAGAGCAATACATTAGCATCGAAGATATGCGGCTTTGTCGTTGCCTTGGCTGACTGATTTTTATATCCTGAACAAGGTATATTAAGTTAATGTAATAAAAACGATCAGCGTGATGAGTTCACCCGATTTAGCGATGCCATTGTTACGCGGTCTTTTGACAAATCGCCCGAAAATGATTATAGACTCAATATTAGAATTACGCTCCGAAATAGTGAAACTTTACATTGAAAATCCATTCGAGATAGAAGAAACAACATTGTGTGGCCGAAAATTACTATTTAACTATTACTATTTCTGAAAAAAACGTAATCAAAACCGTCGATGGATATAGGCAGTTACTATTATCAACAAAGTGATGCGTCATGGAACATTGCCTTTAAAATTTGTATCTTAAGCTTCAGTATCGAAATGTTGTATAATACAAATAGTTTCCTCTTCTTCTTTACTGCGTAGACACTGCTTATAGCTGAGTTAACAACAGCGCGACAGTCGTTTCTTCTTTTCGCTACGTGGCGCCAATTGGATATTCCAAGCGAAGCCAGGTCCTTCTCCACTTGGTCTTACCAACGGAGTGGGGGTCTCCCTCTTCCTCTGCTTCCCCCGGAGGGTACTGCGTCGAATACTTTCAGAGCTGGGGTGGTTTCGTCCATCCGGCCAACATGCCCTAGCCAGCGTAGCCGCTGTCTTTTAGTTCGCTGAACTATGTCAATGCCGTCGTATTTCTCATAAAGCTCACCGTTCCATCGAATGCGATATTCGCCGTGGTCAACGCGCAAAGCACCATAAAACTTTCGCAGAACCTTTCTCTCGAAAACTCGTAACGTCGACTCATCAGTTGTTGTCATCGTCCAAGTCTCTGCATCATATAGCAGGACGGGAATAATTATGTTCGTCGAGAGAGGACTTTACTTCTCTCAGTCCGAAGTAGCACCTGTTGGCAAGAGTCATCCTGCGTTGGATTTCCAGGCTGACATTGTTGGTGGTGTCCAAGTTAGACGAAATTATCTACGAGTTCAAAGTTATGACTGTCAACAGTGACGTGAGAGCCAAGTTGCGAGTGCGACGACTGTTTGTTTGATGACAGGAGATATTTCGTCTTGCCCTCGTTCACCCCCAGACCCATTTGTTTCGCTGCCTTATCCATTCTGGATAAAGCAGAACTAACGGCGCGGGTGTTGAGGCCGATTATATCAATATCATCGTGTTTGAATAGTTTGGCCGGCAATCCATCGGCCTCCGCTGCTTTGCTGTTCTTCAGACTGCTATTCAGCAGTTGTTGACGAGTGCTCTCAGAGAGCAGGAGTGCAAGCCGAGTAGAAAATCGTAGTTGACTTTTCGATCCGGACACAGCCAAGTAGCTTGATGTATTTTTTGTGCTGGAATTTAGTGCTACCGATAACCATATTTTGGTCCCTGCCGAAGTCGATCAGCCTCAATCCATTTGGGGATGTTTCCTCGTGGAGGCTGAATTTACCGACCGTAGTGCCAAAGATACCTTCTTTGCCCACCCTGGCGTTAAAGTCGCCAAACACGATTTTGACATCGTGGCGGGGCAGCTCTCATAAGTGCGTTCCAAGCGCTCTTAGAAGGCATCTTTGGTCACATCGTCCTTCGCTTCCGTCGGGGCGTGGGCGCAAATCAGGGATATGTTGATGAACCTCGCTTTGATGCGGATTGTGGCTAGATGTTCATCCACCGGAGTGAATGATAGTACTCGGCGACGGAGTCTCTCTCCCACCACGAATCCCACACCAAATTTGCACTTCTTTATATGGCCACTGTAGTAAATGCCATAATGACCTACTCGCCTCAGTCTTTGCCTCGGCCATCGCATTTCTTGGATGGCGGTGTTGTCAGCCTTCACTCTAACGAGGACATCAGTCAGCTGGGCAGCGGCACCTTCCCAATTAAGAGATCGGACAATCCAGGTGCATGCCCTAATGTCGTAGTCCTTATTTCGTTTGCCATGGTCGTCATCAAAAGGGGGGTCTATCCTCCGAGGCTGTTTTTAACTGTAAATTGGGGGCTTTTCTACGTGGCTGGCCCCAAACCTTGCGCTTTACCCTGCGGAGGGGATGTTTTGCCTTCTCACTTTAGCTCGCCTTCAAACCGATGTTCTTAGGCTACCCAGAGGATACTTGGTCAAAGACCTTAAGTCGTGAGCTGCTTTAGCCATATGTATAAGAATCGTTTCTGGCCACTCCCAAATGAATGGCGATCAGAGAACTTTCTTCACTTGCGTGAACATCTACACATGACTCCATCCTCCAAAGAAAGTAAAAATAATTTAAGTAAAATAAATAAATATAATTTATGAGATAGTGCAAAAACCAAGAGTTTTCGGCCCACAATTCTGGCCTTTTGTGGCGATTAGCTTCACGCATAACACTCAAATAATATTCCTTGTTGACAGTTTGGTCCGGGGGAAAAAATTCATAATGCACCACACCACGATAATCGAGAAAACTGTCAACATAACCTTGATTTTTGAGCGACTTAGAAGTGATTGCTTCAGTTTCGGCTCGCCTTTAGCATGATATTCGCTCGATTTATACGATGTTTTGGGATCGTAGACATAGATCCAAGTCTCATCTCCAGTCAGGATGCGTTTCACTACGCTTTGATAGTCAGAAAGCATTGTTTCACAGATGTTAACACGACGGTCCTTTCGAAAAAATTGAGTGTTTTTGGTACCATTCGAGATTTGAGTCCTCTCAAGCCCAATTCGTATTTTGACGTGAAATTTAGCATAGATGTCATTAACAGTACTATCAACTTACAGAAAAAATTCACCCTGTGACCCAAACCCAGTAGGGCATTGTAAATTATTTGCATGTGTTCCCGACTTAAAGATATCTAATAACATATTTTTAGTCCGACTCCGAACTTAGTTTAAGAGAACCTTGTATATTGACAAATAATTGCATACGAAGTTTTACTGCTTCTTATATGTAAAAGGACGTACGCTCTTAAGAACTTCTTTTTAATGCTAGTCGCAACTGTGATCTTTTTGACGGCCTATGCAGTAGTACGTATTTATGAGACTATAGCATAGTGACTGCCAACCACACCAATTGCTCAACGCGATATATCTACCACTTCCGGAGCTTAAGAAGTTTTGTAAATTAAAGTGTCTCAGTAATCAAAGCCGCGCCCTCGACTGGCAAGTAGTTGCTTGATATCAAAAGTATCAAACGCAAGCATGAAAGAACAAATGAAACCAAGATCTCCTCACCTATCATATGCAGATAAGCACTATCTACATATAACACCATCAGCTGTCACTTCATTATATCGTTTAAGATTTGGTCTTCATCTATACGTACTACTGCCAGTGTCTATAGCACAGATAGCAGAACTCTCTTGTTTGCTTACCGAGACTATCTAAATATCCAAAAACCTTAACCAGATGTCTTTCTGTAAAATAATTTTATTATTTAGAACCAAAATTAAGATATGCATGTACCTTACGTCCTTCTGACTATTACTTTTGTTCATCGACCCAGCACTTTTCTTCTTAGACTTTAATCAGTACTCATATGTAATTCAATATGCCTGTGTTTCGAATATTCCACGGTCAGTAATTTATAATAATTGGTGAATAAATATCATGGCTTACAATATAAAAAATTAAGCAACAATCGAATTTGCTATTTAACTATGTTGTTGAGTCATTTATATGAAACAACAACAATAACAGCCTTATGTTTAAAACATAATAAAATATTGCGGTCTTTAATTCGCATTTCCTGCTATTTTCCGGCAACGCTTCCGCGTATAAATTACGTTCCTCGTGTTGCTTACATTGTTAAAATAATATGACTTTGTAAGGAAGTGCTTATAATTTTGGCCATTTCAGACTTCACTTGAATTGTAGAGGGTGTTATGAGAAGGAGCTGAGCAATATTATTGTACTTTTATACAGAGTTTAGCAGTTTTGTTCACCAAAAGACTTGAACCGATCAGACAAATGAGACATATTTACTAAATGACAGTGTTTCGATTGGACTCACATATAGAATGTTATGGTCTATAACCATGTTACAGCTTGCACGGACGGATTTCAGTATAAACATAATAAAATATCCGGATTTCGACTCTTATCACTTGAATTGTAGAGGGTGCAGTTTTGTTCACCAAAATACTTGAACCGATCAGACAAATGAGACATATTTACTAAATGACAGTGTTTCGATTGGACTCACATATAGAATGTTATGGTCTATAACCATGTACTTGTCTCATGTTTAATCGCAAATTTCCTGCAAAAACACTTTTCAGGCACAGAGTTCGACATATTAGGTTGTCCTAATATCTTCCTTCTGCCTTTTTGTCTTTTGAATTTGCGGCTATGTATAAAGCACTACAGAGCTCGTATCTGGCAATACTCTACATCTTTGAAAGGTTTTGACATAACTTACAAAACGACGATGATTAGTTTGGATATCGCGTTCAACAGTTATAGACGTGTAAACATGGAGTTCACTAACACCGAAATTCGCGCTATTTTAAAGTTTTCCTTCGTTAAAGGCAAATCCACTAGAGAAACGTTCCGTGAGATTAATGTTGTTTTGGGGGATGGTAATCTATCACTTCGAACTGCGGAGGAATGGTTTCGGCGATTCAGAGCGGGTGAAAACGGACACCATGGATAAGCCAGCCGGCGGAAGACCTGTGACGACGAATACCAATCAAATCATGGAAAACATCGAGTTAGACCGGCATGTGGCATCTCGTGACATCGCTCAGAAGATGGGAGTTAGTCACCAAACTATTTTAAACCATCTGCAGAAGGCTGGATACACAAAAAAGCTTGATGTTTGGGTGCCGCATGATTTGATGCAAAAAACATTCTGGAAAGAATCAACGGCTGCGATATGCTGCTTGAAACGGAACGAACTCGACACATTTTTGAAGCGGATGCTGATTGGCGACGAAAACTGGATCACATATGACAATATCAACCGAAAACGGTCATGGTCGAAGGTCGGTGAATCGTTCCAAACAGTGGCCAAGCCGGGATTGACGGCCAAGAAGGTTTTGCTGTGTGTTTGATGGCATTGGAATGGAATCATCCACTACGAGCTGCTCCCATATAGCCAGACGCTTAATTTTACCACCTACTGAGAACAACTGGCCCGCTTGAAGCAGGCGATAGACCAGAAGCTTCCAGAATTAGCCAACAGGAAGGGTGTAGTGTTCCACCAAGACAACGCTAGACCAGACACTTCGTTGATGACTCGTCAGAAGCTACGGGAGTTCGGATGGGCGGTTTTATTGCATATATCATATAGCCCAGACATAGCGCCAAGTGATTACCACCTGCTCCTGTCAATTGCGAACGCCCTTGTTGATGTAAAGTTGAACTCAAAGAGGCTTTTGAAAAGTGGCTGTCCGAGTTCTTCTTAAATAAGGAGGGGGCTTCTATGAGAAGGGTATTATGAAGTTGCCGTCTAGAGGGAAACAGATTTTCGAACGAAACGGCGCATATTTGAACCAAATCCGTTCACTGTAACAGTTTTTATAAAGCATTGAATAAAGAGCAAAAAGGCGGAAGGGAGATATTTGACAACCTATTATTTTTATTTATGTTCTTCACGCTTTAAATGAATGGCATATGCTTAAAAACGCACAATGCAGGCTTTCCAATGCAAGTTCGAAATATTGGAACAATGCAATAAGAATAAAGTTACGCCATCTCTTGGTCAACCTTACGAATAGTTATAGGTCGAAATTTACATTTTTGAATTATCTATTAATCTAAAACGGGTGTAGCCC
Source organism: Bactrocera neohumeralis (assembly GCF_024586455.1). NCBI lineage: Eukaryota > Metazoa > Arthropoda > Insecta > Diptera > Tephritidae > Bactrocera > Bactrocera neohumeralis. The sequence continues at coordinate 41,750,530 of NC_065920.1, read as the reverse complement.
ACAGAGTCTATTTGGAGAGTTGAAACATTGGTACTGTGTAAACTATAAACTTTTATCTGTTGTTCAAAAACTCCTCAAGTATCTCTGAAGTGATTCGAGTTTATCTGAAATCGTTGAAACGGTTCAGTCTAGTGTAAGCTGGACATGTGAAGTAGATATTGTTTCCCCGCTTTCCTAAAAACAATTCTGACGTTTCGTTACGTTAAAATTGTTACATTCGGCACATGTTTGTTTAATGAACAGTGTTCGGTTGAGCCCTTATAACTGCGGCAGGTTGAACCTTGCTGAAAGCAAGTAGTTCAAAAGATTCTTTGGGTTTTATTCACAATGATCTTGAGGCTGGTGACAGCAGTGCCCCGACTCTCCATTTTGCTGATATTGAGATAGGAGTACCTTTGTTTTCCATCTCGTCGACTTTCAATTATGACATGACTTGTTCTCGTGTGGCACCCTGTCGTGTTACAATCATAAACATGTTTATATATATATATATATTACTATAGATATGTGTGTATATATTTATTTGCTTTACGCTCCCTTTGTCGTACAGCGCCAGCCGAAATTTGACTTGCGGCCTCCCACAGCAATTAGGTCAAATTACCGCAATCACCTTTTCGCCATTGTAAATGTTACCCACTGGGCTAATGTTTCACTAGAGGCGAAGGAATTTATCTTCACGGCTCATAGCGGCGCATCAACAATTGCCATTGAGACCAGCAGACTCAAACGAACGACCAAGGCAAAATTTCACCAACATATACACAGACGCAGTACCGCAAGGCGCCACAGGGTAAAGCGCGTCTTGCAATAACGGCGTGATACATAACTTGCGAGTATACCGGGTGGGTATTGAGGTGTTGCTATGACAGCGTGTATGTATGTCCATAAATAGTTCGGCGTATTGCTGCATTAATTATTCATAAATGTTCGGGCCATTGTCGTCGGTTATATAGACACCCCAACAAATACAGATACATATACTGGGACAAGTGAGACGGTGTTGTTTGTGTGTTGCTGCAGGTGTTGCTGTTATCATTTGATTGTCCTTTCCACTGTCAGTTGCATAGTCGCTTAGTCGCTTAGTCGGTTGGTTAGTTGACTGTTTATTTGCTTAGTTGACGCCTGCAAATTTCATCTGGCTGCAGGGTTTGTTTATTGTCATATTTTATTTGAATTACTGCCTGTGCGCCTATCTAAGATGTTGATGGATGTCATGATGATGACAATGATGTCTGCAGCTGTCTAATGAAGTGTGAGTGCTTAAAGGAAGGCGGTTGTAAAGAGAATGTTAAACGAACAGTTAATACAAATCAACTCTCTCAGATTTGCCAAACTGTCGGAAATGCTAAAACCTGCTGACTAACAAGTTTTATACAGAAAAACTTAAAAAGTGTGGTTACGTTCACTTGTCAGCAAAATTGACTTCGGTTCTTAAGAGGTAAAATCCACTTGTGAATTCCATTTTTTTTTTGTGACATCGAATGTACATACATGTATTTATATTAAAAAATAGTATTCGAAAATTTGAAGTTGATCCGGCAAATAAATACCTAAATCCTTCCGGAGATATGAGCGTATTTGATATATGTAGAATTCCAAAACTTTAAACGCGATTTTCTTGAAATGCTGTTTCCAGAATTGGTAAGGAATGTACCTAGTTTCGGTAATTCTCCAAAATTCAACGAAAAGATGCGTAGACTAACAGAAGGTTTCACGACCGGAGCATACTCTTGTAGAATGCCCAGAGGTGATCTAATGACCGATGCCCAGAGCATACTACATTTATGAAGGGAACACTTCTCTAGCCTGCTGAATGGTAGCGAAAACATAACGCCAGGAGAAGGCGTACTCGATTCCCCAATCGATGACCATGGAGCAGACGTTCCTTACCCGACCACGAAGAAGTTCGAATAGCAATTATCCGTCTGAAGAATAACAGAGCGGCGGGGCCGAGGAATTGCCGGACCGGCTATTCAAACACGGCGGCGAAGAACTGATAAGGAGCATGCATTAGCTTCTTTGAAGAATATGGTTGGACGATAGCATGCCCAACGATTGGAATTTAAGTGTGCTCTGCCCAATCCATAAAAAGGAAGACCCCACAATCTGCGCCAACTACCGTGAAATAAACCTCCTTAACAACTGGAAAATCAACAACTAACCAGATATTCACCATGCGCCAAATTTTAAAAAAAGGAGGCCTGAAAAGAGAATCGATCCGCACCAGCTGTTTTAGACAGCACGAAAACTGACCATGAGCAGTACCAAAAGCTCCGTCAGGTTCGGGAAGGACCTCTCCGAGCCGCTCGATACTAAACAAGGTTTCAGACGAGGCGACTCCCTTCCTTACAATTTCTTCAATCTATTTTTTGAGAAAATAATTCGAGTTGCAGAACTAAATAAAAAAGGTACCAAGTTCTATAAGAGTGTACAGCTGCTGGCGTACGCCGATAATATTGATATCATTGTCCTTATCAAACACGCCGTTTGTTCTACTTTCTCCAGACTGGATAAGGAAACGAAGCAAATGGGTCTGGCAGTGAACGAGGGCAAGACGAAATATCTCCAGTCGTCAAACAAACAGTCGAGGTACTCCCGACTTAGCTCCAGCAATGTCAGTCTCGAAATTCCACGCAGAATAACTCTTGCCAACAGGTGCTTTTTTGGCCTGAGTAGGCAATTGAGAAGTAAAGTCCTCTCTCGACGAACAATGACCAAACTCTACAAGTCACTCATTATTTTCGCCCAGCTATATGGTGCAGAGGCATGAAAGATGACAATGGAACTGATAGAGCGATAAGCTGTACGAGTTGTATGATGACATTGACATAGTGCAGCGAATTAAAAGACAGCGGACACTTTGGCTATGGATGAAAATTGATGATTGGAATGGATGAAAATTCTCCAGCTCTGAAAGTATTTGACGCAGTACCCGCTGGGGGAAGCAGAGGAACAGAAAGACCACATTTCCGTTAGAGAGATCAAGTGGATGAGGACCTGGCTGCACTTGTCATCTCGAATGCCGGTGCCAAAGATGCTGGAATTCATAAGTGCGTGGCTTCAAACGGGTATTTCCTTAGAATCTTTAATTCGATCAGTGCAAAATAAAGCTAAACAAGAAAGGCAGTGCTAACTTCGGGTGAACTGAACATTCAGTACAAATCTGATTGAAATTGGTAGAGTAGTTCCTCAGGTAGTGAGTTTAAAGATCGGTGCTGCCACGTCCACAGTCTAATTTTTACATAGATTCACAAAAGGTTAATTTGTTAACTAGTTAAAGCCCATGTTTCATCAAGGTATATGATATTTGTATTCAAGTTATTGCCTGGATGGACGGACATGCATCCGGAATTCCAATCGTTTCATCATTCTGATCATTTAAATACCTGTGTACATACGAGTATGGTATATCGTTCCATATCCATACCGAGTAGTTTTATACGTTACAAACAACCGTTAATGTAAAAACTGTTATATTCCGTTGCAACATGTTACGAGAGTATAAAAATGAATTAAATGTCGATGTGTAAATGGACTGTCCATCAGTCTCTCGGTTTAAGTTTATGAGCAAACGCTTAAGCCAAACAAATACATGCAGGCCGTGTCTGTCCATCGATTAATTGACACATGTAATTCGAAAGCGATTGAATTGGATGTTCGAAAATGATTGCAGTTGGATTAACATACATAAAAGATTATATACATATGTATGGTCACGTGGATAGACTAAACCGCTACCAATTGTCAATGTCAGTGCTGTAATTGTGGTCACAGTTGTTGTTGCTTGTTATAGGAAAGAGTGGTTTGAGATTGATGTGCTGTAAACCGTTGGCTACACTTCGAGGTTAGTTTACTTCGATAAACAAAGTTCAAGTTTAAAAGTGGAATTCTAGACACACACACACACACACATTTTACTATCCATTATTAAAATGAAGCGACAGTCGACAAATATCTTTGCAACTAAAAAAATGCATATTTCAATTCCATTGGCTTTGTGGCATGTGTAATTAGTGATTGGAATGTTGCGTGGTGTTGTTGTTGTCGTGCGGAATATTTGCTTGGTTTTAAAACAATTTTAAACATATGGTTGCATTCGCCTTAGTTGCTCGTTTAAACCTTAAAGCGTACTTTTCTTACCCGAGACCAATATATTCTACATACGAGTATAAGGTTTATGTTATGTATTTTTATACTCTCGCAACAAAGTTGCTAAGGAGAGTATTATAGTTTTGTTCACATAACGGTTGTTTGTAAGTCCTAAAACTAAAAGAGTCAGATATAGGGTTATATATACCAAAGTGATCAGAGTGACGAGTAGAGTTGAAATCCGCATGTCTGTCTGTCCGTCCGTAAGTCTGTCCGTCCTTGAGTAAAAATTGAGATATCATGATGAAACTTGGTACACGTATTTCTTGGCTCCATAAGAAGGTTAAGTTCGTAAGCCATAAATAAAGATACTAAAGTGAAATTTGGCAAAAAGGATCGCATTAGGGAGGGACATATTTGGACGTAATTTTTTTGAAAAGTGGGCGTGGCACCGCCCCCTACTAAGTTTTTTGTATATATCTCGGAAACTACTATAGCTATGTCAAGCAAACTCTAAAGAGTCCTTCAGGCATTTCCATATACAGTTCAAAAATGGAAGAAATCGGATAATAACCACGCCCACCTCCCATACAAAGGTTATGTTGAAAATCACTAAAAGTGCGTTAACCGACTAACAAAAACACTAAATTTTGCGTAAGAAGTGGCAGAAGGGAGCTGCACCCAGGCTTTTTCTAAAAATTGAAAATGGGCGTGGCCTCGCCCACTTATGGACCAAAAACCATATCTCGGGAACTACTCTACCGATTTCAATAAAATTCGGTATGTAATATTTTCTTAACACCATGATGACATGTACGAAATATGGGTGAAATCGGTTAACTACCACGCCTACTTCCAATATAACGCTATTTTGAATTCCATCTGATGCCTTCTCTGTATAATATATACATTAGGAAATGAAAATACAATTCAATACTCAAAGTACACAAATTGATCTAATCTAATTAATTTTACAGCAAAATAAAAAAATACGTAAATTATTATCACTTTATCATGTGAGAATATAAAATGTTCGGTGACACCCAAACTTAGCCCTTCCTTACTGGTATGTTAATATTTTTTTCAATCCGAATTACATGCTTTTATATATATCAAATATATTGACGCATCATTTAATTAAATCATCGGGATTTTAAGTAATTTTATTGCAAACATTCTCGAAATTATCTGAATAACAGTAATTGTAATACCGACTCTACTTGAGAACTATCACTAAGCTGCTACAATCGTCATTCATTAACATCTTTTTTCACATATTTTTCGGACGCTCCAACTTTTTTAATAAAAATAAATTTTTATCGCTGGACAAATACTTTGAAAATCCTTACAATTCATTTGTTTGAAGTTATACGTTAATGGTCTCAACTGAGAGGTGGTTACGCTTGTTACTCCACTGTAAATTGATTAAGGAAAAAATACGCTCGCAATTTGCGTTGTGACCAGCGATAGACAACAAATACTGAATTATTATCAAGATTTCGGAAAACGACTCAGCGTTCTTACTAGCTTTGAAGAATTGACGCAGCTGGTCATTAACTGATTGCGCAAAAACCCGCTGATCTTTCTCGGTTCTCTTTTTTCGATTTCAAGAACGCATTCAAATTTGCCAACTGATCGATCAATTTGTTGTCGTCAATATGAACATTTTTCGAGTCATATGATGCAGTCGCATTTCCATGCGACGGTATACATACATGGCGATATCATATTTTGCATAGGCCAAGTAGACTAAAACGTTGTGATGCTTATTTTTTTCACGCACTCGCTCAAAAAGAAAATAATAATTAAAAAAAATCGCAGATTCGGGATGAAACCAGGGAATCAGTGCATTTTTCACGAAAATCATGGAATCAGTGCCGAAGGTCAAAATCAGGAAATTCCTTGACAAATCAGGGAATATGGTAACCATATTCTGATACGATCGATAAATTGAAGAAATGAAGCGAGAAGCACCCTACTCTACTCACTGCTTCTTTCGATTTGGCCCTCATTGACTACTTCCTCAAAAAATAATTCCCTGGACGAAACTTTCACTCAAAGGAGGAAGGAATATCGAAACGATTTCCCAATGTTGTAGGACTATTAATACAAATGTATTGTTGAACCCGGAGCTGAGTATATTAAGTTTGCGAAGTCCCAGAAGGTACCTTGGGAGAATCTATAAAGTATACTTGTATGTACTTAGGTTTTAATGATCAGCTTGTCGATTTAGCCATATCCGCCTATTAATCTGTATATATGCAAACTAACCTCTCAGTTTTTGAGATACTCATCTGAAATTTCGCAGAAGAAGATGCTCATTTGTCGAAATCACAATTTTCTCTTAATTATGTAAACTTAAGTAGACTCTTTAGTTGTTTGTGTAAAACAACGTGGTTAAAAAGAACTAAAAAAAACGTTTTCCGTAGAGCTCAAGCAGCTTGCCCGATTCGTTTTCAGATTTAGGTATACATACATACATATTGTTGCTATATGGAATGCACTTGATTGATATAGGTAGCTTTGGTGCAGTCGTTAACGTTCACTCTTGATTGGACTAGGCCACATACATCGAAGAAGGTCGAATACTGAGAGATATTTTTTGGTGGCTTCTTTTAGCAATTGAAGTGATCTTTCTCTAACTCTGTAGTACTACAACCATGAGTCCTAGGGCGAGAACACAAAACTTCGTCAATTGCCTCTATCCTGTGCGAGATACAGTTATACATATGTACAAAGTGCAGACATGTATCGATAAGTTTAGCAAACTGGTAATGTGCCTTTCCGTCATCATTTTGGTTGCACGTATTTAGATCAGCGGACATCTAGGTATATTATAAAGTTTCAATTCTAAAACCTGTGGTTAGGCTCTGCGGCGCCGGAAATGTTGTCGTGTCGCCAACGTCTGGTAAGGTCAATATCCGAGACTTTCGTTTCCTTTCATTGGAAGAACAGTTTTACGTGGCGGAACCCAAACTTAGAGGCATAAAACCAGTTTGGGAGAAGCTTTCATTGACTTGCCTTGGGTGGCAGAAGCGGACGTTGGAGTGGATATTAAGTATGGCAGCTCAATTATAGGTGTTTATTCAGAGAAAATGAGATTAAGGTGTCGGTCGGCAACATTTTAGAGATTTAATACGCCGAACTGAAAGAAACGGCAGAGAATCATTAAATATATGTATGTATGTATCAGAGAGCTGCAACGAGTATGATTAAATCGGAACAAACACTCGTTCAAAAACACAATCAAATCAATTCAGTTCATCACAGACAACATTGTTGATCAATTCGAGTACCCTCCAGCGTCAATTGATTTGAAATAACATGAAAAATCTGTTCCTCGGCAATCACGATCGAGTAAACGGTATGGCTGCCTTCGCTTCAAATAGTATCACGTTAGTTCATAGCGTTGCAACGAATATTTGAATCGATGTGAAACAGCACAATTTTCTGCTGGATTGATTTGAATCATGTGTGGCAAAAATGTATCAGCTTTGAACATGTGCGCATGCTACAATGTTTCGATGCGTAAAAAATGGAAATTCCATCGCGTACGTACATACATACAAGGTCTGTCGCAAAAGAAACAGGACTGTTAAAAAAAACCAACAAAAAATTAATATTTTTCAAAAGTTATATTTTTTTATTCAAAGTAGTTTCCTTGTGCTTCGATACAGCGTTTAGCCCGGTCAATTAGCCTTTCAAATGAGTGTTTAAGGTCATTTTTCGGAATGCTCTTGAGAATATCGGTCGTCGCCTTTTGGATAGCTGAAATGTCCTGAAACCAGTGTCCTTTCATGGGCAAATGACGTTTTCCAAATAGGTAAAAATCACAGCGTGCTATATCAGGTGAGTAGGTTGAGTGATTAATGGTTAATATGGAGTTTTTTGTCAAAAAATCAGTGATAAGCGTCGACCGATGACACGGCGCGTTATCGTGCAACAAGCGCCAGTATCCTGCCTCACGGTATTGTGGTCGGGCACGACGAATACATGACAAAAGACGCTTCATAACACCAAGGTAAAACACAGCATTAATGGTTTGGCCAGGTGGGACGAACTCTCGGTGTACAATACCCTCGGAATCGTAAAAACAAATCAGCATTGTCTTTATTTTTGACTTCTGAAGACGACCGACTTCTGATCGTCACAGAGGTCCTCACGACCTTCTTGGAATCTCTTAAACCACTCATGCGCATTACTACGGGATAGGCTCTGATCACCATAAACTTTTTTCGTCATTTGAAATGTTTCAGTAAACGTTTTCCCAAGTTTAAAACAAAATTTAATATTTGCTCTTTGCATTTTACGACCGATGACCAAAAGCTGCTGTCACTTTTTGATCGATAACATCGATTGTAGTTATCCAATTGTCTAAAAATTTTTACGAAATGTCAACAAGAGATCAAACTTTTTATTTCATATACCCACCAATAGGTGGCGCCACCAGAAACAGTTATATTTAAAAAGTTCTGTTTCTTTTGCGACAGACCTTGTATATACATACTACATTTGTTTTATGTATGTACTCGATGGAATTTCCATTATATACATATGTAACATATGTATATAAATACATATGTATTTGAAATAGAACAGAAGAGCACGAGTAAATCAGTGTTCAGGGGATGATATACAAACCGAACGCTGTCGATCATTTCAATCATTGGAGCTTGAGTATGCATTATTTCGGGTATTTTCTCTTAATGCGAACGTTCATAAACAAATCATGTATAAGCTGATCGCTACTGATTCAAAGTTGTTCTCTATCGCTGATTTAGAGACAAACGGTTCGATCCGTGTACATGAATCGAACTGACAGAATCAGACAGAGTAACGCAATACCCGATTAGGAACAAAAATTTATTATTCGTTGCAGTTCTCTGGTATGTACATACATATGTATATGAGAAGCTGAATCAATTTAACCATGTCCGTCTCTCTATATATGCACGAACTAGTCGCCGATATCGGACCACTATTGAACATTGCTGCCATACAAAATGAACGTTCGGGATTAGGAGCTTGTATGGACAGATTTTTCATTTGACGAGATATCTTCATAAAGTTTAGCATTGGTTATTGCCTAAGGCAATAGTGCAATTTTTTCATAAAAAAATTTAAAAACACGAAGTGATTAATCAATTTCTCAGAAATTATAAGGCTTATGGAAAAATGGAGTAGACAATATTTTTAGGAAATTTCATTCACTTTTATTTTCTATAATTTGCAGTAAGATTGCTCAACTGGTCAGTGAGATATACATGATTAAATGAAGACACCTTTTTTTTTTGGTAGAATAACGGGTAAATTGCAAATATTTCAAAAACGTATCCATAAAAAAAAATTACTCGATTTTTGAAATCAGCGAGCCATTTCACATATAAATTGGATAGTGGCATCCGTGGAACAAAAAACAAATTCAAATTTGTGATCCAGTGCTATCAATGCTGTGTGAAAACTGATATTGCAAAATCGTTATGCGATCTATGGTGAGATTGAGACAACTATGGGCATTAGTGGCTCTAACATACTTTCAATATTGCAAGAACATTTGACTGTGAGAAAACTTTGTTTAAGTTGGATTCCACAAAATTTGTCAATCGCTCGAAAAAAAAGCTCGTGTAGATTGGTCGGGAGAAATGATAACAAAATAACATAGCGGTACTTCGAAGCACGTATATGACATTGTGACAGATGATAAATCGTGAATATAAGCGTATGAGCCCAAAGGTAAATAGCAGTCGACTGTAGTGGTTCTTCAAAAAAAACCAAATCCAACAAAAGTTGTTTGCCCACGAAACACTTCCAAGCAAATGGTTGCCTGTTTTTTGGAAAAACTGAACATGCCGCAACAATACCACTGGAACAAGAACAGTAAATTCTGATTGGTATATAGCTATTTGTTTGTCGGTTGTCTTTCAATAAATCAGAAAAACCAACCACCGAAGACGCATCACTAATAACAACGTCAATGCCAGCTCTCACACATCGACTGAAAGAACTGCATTTTTTAGCATTGAAAACATTGTTTTGAAAGGTCATCCCCGGTATAGTTCTGACTTGGCGTTGAATGACTTCTTTTTATTTCCGTTCGTAAAAAATAAACCAGTGGTCAACGTTTTTCGACACCTTAAGAGGCAGTTGATGTGATCAAAACGCATGTTTCAGAGATTGATTCAAACGCACAATAAAGCGGTTTCCGATTATTAAAAGTCTTTTTGTCCTCGAATCCCAAAACATAAAAAGCAACCTAAGTAAATATGTAGAACCTTAAAGGGCTAAAAGCTATCCCAAAAATCGAGTTTGAGAAGTGTTTCGACGGGACTATTATGAGTTTGATAACATTAATTCTTGTTATTTTTTCAACACAATTCGTACTATTAAAAAAAAATAGTGACTCTGCTGCAGGAGACTATGAATTTTGGCAATATTAATCCGCCTATGTCCGGTGCGGCTGCAGTGTTCTTGACTTGTCTTGCTTGAAAACTTAAAAAACCCCAAATATTTGATTTTTATTTATTTTAATTACATTTTTCTGTTGTATCTGAGAGAATTCCACAACTTGCAATTTTATAAAAAAATATTTTTTATTTTTACTATTATTATAATTATTTATTATAATCCCTCGCATGATAACTAATTGGATATGTACATAGTTGTGGTTTGACCAGAAATCGCTTGTGGCGCCTTATAATGCTTCATTTACATACTTAATACATATAAGCACTATGTAAAATAGTGAGGCAGTAATTGTGTATGGTGTATGTGTGTATGCAGTTCCACCACATGCACTTAATCATTAATTTTGTACCATTGTTTGCATGGCACTGGGTATGATTAAAACACGTGTTTATCCCATCAATTTATGACAGGAAAATTTAAATCCAATTTTCAGCGGATTCCATTGTCGCATAACAATGCATACAAACACACACACACATATGTACCCACAACTAAAGGTATCTATACATTATTTACCAAAGTAAGTGTGGACATGTACGTGTGCGTGGCATGTGTCAGAGCTTTTCAATGATTTTAATTCATCTTTCAAGGTGTAAATTACATTATTGGCTATAAAATTTGCCACAAACAATATTTAACTGTAATTGAATGATGCAGCTGCATTCAATTAAAATGTTTGTGCGTTTTTATCTGAGTTGAATGTTGAAATTTATTATTAAATTACCGTTATCTGTGTGCTTAAAATAATAATAATTATTAGCAATTTGTGGTCTTTTCATTCCTGGAAATGAATTATAAGAATATGTGTTCAAAAATATTCACAGGAAATTTCGAGCAGAAGTATTATTGTGGTTGCAAAAATATTTAGTTTAATAAATATTCTTAATTCGAATTACATTTTATTTGATACTAGGAGATCTGGCTACGTATAGTATTTTATACTATAGTTCATATAATAAAAAGTTAAAATTTTATTTACGAATAAAGGCGAAAACGTTTTTGTCGGTATAAGAATCCAAGGGATTGTACTTGAGGTTTAATTTTGAATATGTTCACACAAATAAATTTCATTGGAAAAAATAACGAATTTAAGGCTACATTCTCAATGTCTGGTTACCAGCTTTTTTTCCAGTTAATAGAATTGTCCACTTAATAGATTGTACTTAATAAACATCAACAATGTACATGGTTGATGGAGATGTCTGTTTAGTAGGGCGTCCATTTCAGAGAGCTTTCACTGTTCCTATCTTCTAAGTTGGTTCAAACTGGACACAATGTGCTTAATTTTACTAAAATCGGTGCAGTAGTTTAGGAGTCCATCGCGGACAAACAACGTGACACGTACTTTTCATATAATGGGTTGTCAAAAAAGTCTTGCGGTATTTTTATTGAATTTTTTTTTTATTGAAATTGAAATGAATTTTTGATGACTCATGCCCAGCTCTTGACCGATGCTACGGCTGCCACTATGCCGGTCTCTTTCGACCAATTCAGCGATTTTATCGCAATTTTCGACGACAGGCCTTCCGGAGCGTGGCGCATCTTCGACCACCTATACACCAGAACGAAAACATTGAAACCATCGTTGTGCGGTGGAAATGGAAACTGTATCGGGTCCATAAACTGCACAAATTTTATTGGCGGCTTGAGATGCATTTTTGCCTTTATCGTAGTAGTACTGTAAAATATGCCGTATTTTCTCTTTATTTTGCTCCATGTTTGCGACGCTATAACTCAACTAGCGAAAATACCGCAAGACTTTTCTGATTTACGAATGTAGAAATTCTGATTTTATTAGTTTTTATGAAAAGGTATATACAAATTTTGTTAAAATTCAATAATTTTGTTTTTAAAAGAAATGTAATTATTGTTAGATTATTCCAGACTATCAACTACCCGATAGAGAGAACCAAGTTTAATTTGAGAGATGAAAATGTGTGAATTTGCTGCTGACTGTTAAAAAAAAACATCAATTTTAAACATCTGTATTATGCCTTTAAAATAGCATTTGACCCAATACTGAAATGCCAAAGCAATTTTACATAACTTGGTATAAAGATGGTCTCAATGAACTCAAAGGCACATCTTCCGAAGCGAACTTTTTAGTTTAGAAAACAAAAAAGATGTAAGGTTGCCAAATATCTCCCTTCCGTCTTTTTTGCTCTTTATTCAATGCTTTATAAAAAGTGTTACAGTGATCGGATTTAGTTCAAATATCCGCCGCCGTTTTGTTCGATAAACTGTTTCCATCTAGACGGCAACTTCATAATACCTCCCCCGTAGAAACCCCTTTCCTGATTAGCGAAGAACTCGGACAGCCACTTTTCACAATCCTCTTCTGAGTTCAACTTTACACCAACAAGGGCGTTCGCCATGGACTAGAACTTGGCGCTATGTCCGGGCTATATGATGGATGCGATAAAACCTATCATCCGAGCTCTCGAAGCGATTCCTGACGAGTCATCAACGTCAATCTGCTTTAGTTCCGTTTAATACCAAAAATGGGAAAATGGGGTTGGTGATGTGAATATATAGCCTATCCCTCCCAAACGTCAACCTCACCTTCGCGCGATACCTCCTGTTCACTACGAACGAGCGTCGTTCTTACGACTTTCGAGCAAAAATGGGTAAAGTGATGGAATATATAGCCTATCCCTCCCAAACGTCAACCTAGCACCCCCGCGAACAGGCTTTGACGAAATTCCTACGCCATTGCCTGCCTAAAGGCGAAACCGGCAGCCCCGGAACTAGGCTCAGATGCAGAAGGCTAATCACCTACTCATCTTAAACTCTCTGATTACCGAAACCGAAGTAAACAAAGTTAAGATTAAGCACGATAAATTGATGACGACCTTCAGCATGAAAAATTGATTACGAATAGAACCAACTAAGCTGCCGCAACTTTGTAAGGAATTTAAACGCTACAAACTCATTCTTCTTGGTCTTTGCGAGGTTAGATGGGCCGACTCGGGCGAAGTTACAACAACTTCTGGCGAAAAATTCATTTTCTCTGGAAACAAACCCACTCAAAGGAGAGAGAATGGCGTCGGATTTCTTCTTTCTAAGTCAGCCTCTGCGGCGCTCATAGAATGGAAAGCTCACTCGGATAGAATCATCTCAGTGAGGCTGCGTTCAAGAGCTAGAAACATGACTACAGTACAAAGCTATGCTACCACGAATGTAGCAGAAGTGAAAGTTGCCTCACAAAAGTGACGAGTGAAATCAATAAGGGTGACATAGTTATCTTAATGGGTGATATGAATGCTCAAGTTGGTCATCACAATAAGGGGTTAGAGGCGACGATGGGCCGGCACGGGTTAGGCATGATGACTGAGAATGGCGAGATGTTCACCGAACTTTGCGCTAATTTTAATCTTGTTATAGGAGAAACACTATTCAATCATAAGCGCGTCCACAAAATAACTTGGACATCTCCAGATCGGATGACTGAAAATCAGATTGATCACATAGCAATAAGTCGTAAACACGCGGAATAAACGTGGAGCTGATATTGCAAGTGACCATCATCTCCTAATTGCGTCAGTCAGACTCAAAGTGGCTGCAGTTAGCGACTCGAAAAAGAAGATAGAGAAAAAATTCGACGTAGAGAAACTGAAAGATGCCAGCACCTGCGCAAGGTTTATCGAATCGCTAAACGCAACAGAACACACTCTGACTAACGACTGGAAAAGTATAAAACAAACTTTCCTAAAAGCAGCGGAATATTGTATTGGATTCAAAGAATATAAACGAAAATCCTGGATCTCAGACTCCACATGGAGGTTAATAAACGAACGTAGAGAAATAAAAAATTAGTTAAATTCCGCTAAGATGAGATCGGCCAAGGCGGCACTGCAGCACACCTACAGCAAAACCGACAAGATGATAAAGAAAAGCGCGAGAACGGATAAACGAATCTGGAGTGACAATTTAGCTAGAAAAGCGCAGGGAGCCGCGGAAGCGTATCGCACTCGTGACCTGTATCAAACGATACAGCAACTGACAAACGCAATATTCAAAACCACCAAACCGCTAAAAGATGAAGATGGCAAACTGAAAACGGCCAAAGATAAGCAGATTACCATCTGGGAGCGTTATTATGAAAAATTGCTCTCACCAACTTCGTCGGAGGCTATTCAGGCATGCGTCACATACCAAGACGTGACATTCTCACCTAGTACCCGAATGAGACGGAGATAATGACTGCTATCAGAGCATTAAAGAACAACAAAACTCCTCTGCCGGATAATATCAACCCAGAACTCCTAAAAGCTGATCCTCAGACGACTTCGAGGATACTGTTTCCTCTACTCAAAAATATTTGGGCCTCGGAAAAGACACCAGACGAGCTGAAAGCAGTTGTTATTACTCTTCTTCCGAAGAAGGGAAATTTATCGGAATGTAAAAATTGGAGAGGAATAACTCTACTAAGTATGGTGAATAAAATAATAACGCACATAATTCACAAAAGGTTATCTGATTCGCTGATGCATGTGCTACGTAAAGAACAAGCTGGTTTCAGAACCCATTGCTCTTGTGTCGATCACATCAACACCTTACGATTGTAGAGCAGTCGGTAGAGTGGCGAACTCCTCTCTACCTTTGTTTTATCGATTTTGAGAAAGCGTTCGACACTCTCAAACATGATGCGATTTGGAGAGCCCTAGCATGCAAAGGAGTTCCGGAAAAATTAATTAAACTAATAAAACAGCTGTACTCAGGAGCTAGTTGTCGAGTAAGGTGTGGAAATATTTTAAGTAGCGGCATCCAAGTCAGGACTGGTGTCAGGCAGAGGTGCGTGCTATCTCACCTTTTATTCAATTTGGTATTGGATGTAGTGATGGGTCAAGCGTGTGCGACTAACGGAGGAATATCATGGGGTTTAAGCGGTTGCCTTGAAGATTTGGACTATGCGGATGATATCTGCCTGTTGTCCCATAAATATTCGCACATCTCCTCGAAACTTGAAGCTGTTAGTGATCTCGCCGCACAAACTGGAATTAATATAGCGAAGACAAAATTCATGTGCATTAACACAACCGAAACGCCAAAACTACAGATCGCTGGAACATGTCTCGAAGAAGTCGACGAGTTTTGCTATTTAGGTAGAATCATAACTAAAATTGGTGGATCAGCAGCCGATTTACGAAATCGTATATCCAAAGGTCGCGCTGCCTTCGGAATGTTGGATAAAGTCTGGAGTTCAACACATATATCCATATGTACGAAGCTAAGAATATTCTATTTAAGCGTGAAATCCGTTGTATTATATGGCTGCGAGACGTGGAATATTGCAGCGAATGTTTTCCAATCGATATCTTCGACAAATTATGCGGATATTCTGGCCTAACGTTATTGGCAATGCTAGCAAACCAAACAGGTACCGATCCGAAATTCAACGTGGTAAATGGAAATGGATCGGCCACACTCTGCGAAAGTCTCACGATGACATTAGCAGAACAGCACTAGATTGGAATCCGCAAGGAAGCTGACGACGCGGGAGACCAGCCAACACCTGGAGACGGGAAGTCGAAGCAGAAGCACAGAGAAGTGGCTATTCTTGGAGAGAAATTAAATTCATAGCTTTAAATAAAATTTATTATAATTTGTTTATTGAGGCCCTATGTTCCACCTAGGAACTACGGGAATACATATATATATATATATATATATATATATATATATATATATATATATTATTGCCAGATACGAGCTCTGTAGCGCTTTATACATAGCCGCGAAATTCAAGGCGGAACAAGACTTAATATCAAGGTATCAAATTTGCCAAATACAGTAGCTGAGCGATGACTCTCGTTATGTGTTTGGCGAAAATGTCAGTAATAATTCTGCTGCAATAAAATGGTGAAAATCCATGAATTTTCTGCTCACAAATCCGGTCGTTTATGATGAAGACGAAGAGTTTGGGTTCGTCTCTTTTTGGAGCGCCCAATTCGCAAGATTGTTGAATAGTTTCACCGTCATATGCATAAACCCAAGCCTTATCAAACAGTAATATTTATTTATTTATTTTATTTATAATAATTCATATAACAAAAAGAGTTTTATTATATAAATACATAAACGCAGCACTGGCTACGAGGCCTTCAGCCGTCTTGTAATTATAACTAGGTGAAAAATTCTAATTGCTAAGGGTTAGTAAAGATGTAATTTGCTTAAATATATTTTAACAAATCGTTGGTTTTTAAAAATCTATATACAATCATCACGTTTTTTTCTGAAGGTTCACTTAGTAGTTTTATGAGATCAATGTTGCCAGAGTTGTGGGCTGTTGGGTGAAGCATCGGACAGAGTGTGAGTAAGTGTTTGATAGTAGCGGTGTCCTCGCAAAGGGGGCAAATGGATGGGCTTTTACCCGATAGTAAGTGGGCGTGTGTTATGATAGTGTGTCTAATCCTTAATCGAGTATATGCCTGCATTGCGCTAGTTGGAACTGTTGACGAGTAGATTGTACGATTTCTGGCTGGGTTTATGACCGCGTAGTGATGTTTAAATGTTTTCCATTCGCTTGCGTTTTTGATGCCTCTGTGCTTAATAAGGTTAAGAATGTCTTGCTTGGATGAGACGTAGTATGTTAAGGCAGGAGTCCTGGCTACATTTTTCGCAGCGAGGTCTGCAAAGTGGTTGCCTGTAATACCCGCATGGCCAGGGATCCACATTACTTGGATTTTCTGAGGGGTACCAATGACCGCGTCTCTGATAACTTCTATTATGGGATTGCGATTGGAAGGAGACGTTATTGCAGACATACACGATTTGCTGTCTGTACAGATGGGGAACTTTCCTTTAGTCTTTTTTGCGTAATTAACTGCATGAAGGATAGCAGATCCTTCAGCGGTAAATACAGAGGTCGTTGAGGGAAGAAGCCAATTGCAAATAATTTCTCCTGTGGCAGTGACAACTGCTAACGAAGTGGAATCGGTGGACTTGGAGCCATCCGTAAACAATAACTTCCAGCCATTATTTGTGTAATTAGATTCCAGTTCAGCAAAGGTTTCTTGAAAGACTTCGTTTGGTGTGTTTTGCTTGGACAAAAACATAAGCTTATTCTGTAGTATTTTATCATTGATCAGACAGGGAGGATGTCGAGTGGTGAATTTGCGTGTTGCGTTACGTGAAATATTATTTTCTGCAGCGAAACTTAAGCATCTCGAAATAGCCGATTGTATTCTTGGAATTTTTCTTTTTTTCGTGGCATGCGTGATAGTTGTATTAAGTAATGGGTTGGTGTTCTCAGCCGTTTTCGCAAGAATTTGAAGCGAAGAATCTATAATTTTATTTTGAATAGTTGGTAAACCAGATTCAGCCATTATCGTTTTTATTGGCGAGGTTGGAAAGGCCCGGAGACTTCGCCGTATTGCGCAATGGTAAGGTGCATTTAAAAGGTTGATACTGCTTTTGGAGCAATTGCCATAGATGGGAGCCCATAATCTATTCTTGAAGTTAGCAAAGCTCTGACAACATTGACTAGTGTGTTCGGATGAATAAATGAATGCTTAGACGAGAGATATTTAACAATATTTAATCGTAACATTAACGAGTTTCTGACATATTTACAGTGAGCATTAAAATTATAATTAGAGTCAAAAATTAATCCTAGTATTTTTAGCTGTGTTTTACATTCGATGTTAGTTTGGTTGTGGGTTAGTGAAATACCGTTGCATGTTTGCTTCCTACATACATGAAGGATACGTGTTTTGTCTAAGGAAAGTGAAGCACCAGACTCCAGTGACCAAGTCTCAATTCTGGCGAGTATATTAGTAAATAAGGATTGAGCTAAATTAACGTCAGAGACTTTTGTGTAGATTAAGACATCGTCAGCATAGATCTGGTGCTCAACTCCTTTGTAATTTTTATACTCTCGCAACAAAGTTGCTAAGGAGAGTATGTCCGTCCGTCCGTCCGTCTGTCCGTGCAAGCTGTAACTTGAGTAAAAATTGAGATATCATGATAAAACTTGGTACACGTATTTCTTGGCTCCATAAGAAGGTTAAGTTCGAAGATGGGCAAAATCGGCACACTGCCACGCCCACAAAATGGCGGAAACCGAAAACCTATAAAGTGTCATAACTAAGCCATAAATAAAGATATTAAAGTGAAATTTAGCACAAAGGATCGCATTAGGGAGTGGCATATTTGGACGAAATTTTTTTGGAAAAGTGGGCATGGCCCCGCCCCTACTAAGTTTTTTGTACATATCTCGGAAACTACTATAGCTATGTCAACCAAACTCTACACAGTCGTTTTCTTCAGGTATTTCCATATACAGTTCAAGAATGGAAGAAATCGGATAATAACCACGCCCACCTCCCATACAAAGGTTATGTTGAAAATCACTAAAAAGTGCCTTAACCGACTAACAAAAAACGTCAGAAACACTAAATTTTACGGAAGAAATGGCAAAAGAAAGCTGCACCCAGACTTTTCTTAAAAATTGAAAATGGGCGTGGCGTCGCCCCCTTATGGACCAAAAACCATATCTCAGGAACTACTAGACCGATTTCAATGAAATTCGGTATATAATATATTCTTAACATCCTGATGACATGTACGAAATATGGGTGAAATCGGTTCACAACCACGCCTTCTTCCAATATAACGCTATTTTGAATTCCATCTGATGCCTTCTCTGTATAATACGAGTATAAACATTAGGAACCAATGATGATAGCGGAATAAAACTTTACACAAATACGGTATTTGAAAAATATGTAAATGACGGATAATGAAATCTCGATTATCACTTTACCATGCGAGAGTATAAAATGTTCGGTGACACCCGAACTTAGCCCTTCCTTACTTGTTATCATTGCTTTCGATGATATTAGTAGGATGATAAACAAGTAAGGAAGGGCTAAGTTCGGGTGTCACCGAACATTTTATACTCTCGCATGATAAAGTGATAATCGAGATTTCATTATCCGTCATTTACATATTTTTCAAATACCGTATTTGTGTAAAGTTTTATTCCGCTATCATCATTGGTTCCTAATATACTATATATGTACATATAATATGTACATATGTATTATACAGAGAAGGCATCAGATGGAATTCAAAATAGCGTTATATTGGAAGAAGGCGTAGTTGTGAACCGATTTCACCCATATTTCTTACATGTCATCAGGATGTTAAGAATATATTATATACCGAATTTCATTGAAATCGGTCTAGTAGTTCCTGAGATATGGTTTTTGGTCCATAAGTGGGCGAGGCCACGCCCATTTTCAATTTTTAAAAAAAGCCTGGGTGGAGTTTCCTTTTGCCATTTCTTCCGTAAAAATTTAGTTTTTTGTTAGTCGGTTAAGGCACTTTTAGTGATTTTCAACATAACCTTTGTATGGGAGGTGGGCGTGGTTATTATCCGATTTCTTCCATTTTTGAACTGTATATGGAAATACCTGAAGAAAACGACTGTGTAGACTTTGGTTGACATAGCTATAGTAGTTTCCAAGATATGTACAAAAAACTTAGTGGGGGGCGGGGCCATGCCCACTTTTCCAAAAAAGTTACGTCCAAATATGCCACTCCCTAATGCGATCCTTTGTGCTAAATTTCACTTTAATATCTTTATTTATGGCTTAGTTATGACACTTTATAGGTTTTCGGTTTTCGCCATTTTGTGGGCGTGGCAATGTGCCGATTTTGCCCATCTTCGAACTTAACCTTCTTATGGAGCCAAGAAATACGTGTACCAAGTTTTATCATGATATCTCAATTTTTACTCAAGTTACAGCTTGCATGGACAGACGACGGACGGACGGACGGACAGACGGACGGACGGACAGACAGACATCCGGATTTCGACTCTACTCGTCACCCTGATCACTTTGGTATATATAACCCTATATCTGACTCTTTTAGTTTTAGGACTTACAAACAACCGTTATGTGAACAAAACTATAATACTCTCGTTAGCAACATTGTTGCGAGAGTATAAAAAGGAGGGCTGAAAGAGGTGAGCCTTGCGGCGTACCATTAGAAAGCGGGAGTGTTGAAGAAAGAAAAAACGTTGACTTTGAGTTTTCTGTTTGTGAGAAAGTTAGTAATAAAACGTATCATATTCTGGCCTATTTTCCATTTTCTTAGTTGTCGAATAATAATATGGGCTCCAATTTTGTCGAAAGCTCTGTGAAAGTCCAGAGATAGTACGGACACATGGTTTTTGCTGGACAAAGCGTTAGTAATGAAGTAGTCTAGTTGGATTAAAGCATCTAACGTGCCTTGACCTTTTTGTAGGCGACTTGATTCGGTGATATGAACTTGTTTCGCTGAGCATACCACATCAAGCGGTTAGCTACGATTTTTTCCAAAATTTTGCCCATACATGGAAGGAGGGAAATCGGCCTATAGTTAGCAAGTTCATCGGAGGATTTGTGTGGTTTAAGTATTGGTATGACACAGGACGTTTTCCAAAATTGGGGGTAGACACCAGTATTGAAAATTTTGTTATAAAGCTTTACCAATCGGAGCTTGAGGCTTTTTGGCATATGTCTGATAATTGGATAAGAAATTTTATCTTGCCCCGGGGACTTACCCTTAACGGTAGATGCAACGAACTCGAATTCAGACAGTGAAATGCTGGTTTCTATTTGTTTAGCAGAAAAAGAAAGAGGGGAGACAGAGTAGGAAGTGTCGGACAGTGTGGTGGTAATATGTAATAATATGTTTGATTCATGCAGGGTTTTCAGCAACGTTGTCAAGAGTCTCTTTTGTGACATCTACTCGACCTTGTTATTGCAAAAGATTTAGGTCTTCTGGAACGAGTACGTTCCATGTACCATATCTAAAACATCAACCAAAATATGTTGAGATGAACCCTAAGAGATGTTGAGCTTCTCAGCTATTTCTTTCCATGACCACGATTTTTAAGTACTTTTACTTTAACTTTTTCGATGTTATCGTCATTAAGAGAGGTGGATGCTAGAGGCAAGTTTTTGACCTTACGACGTTCACTGAATGCTTTATACCACTAAAGTTCTTGTGTTCGTAATGAAGCGAACTCCTCAAAACATTTCTGCAACATTTTGAACGATTCCGTAGCCAAGGTTTCTTTGGGAAATACAAAATCTGAAGCAAACTTGACAACAGTTAACATTACCGTTAATGGGAAACGCTTCAGGCGAATCATTCACATCTTCCTTAAGGATTGTGCAAAAAACTATACAAGGCATCAGCCTATCTCTTTATTGGGACCGACTTTGGGTAATCGGATCATATTATAAATAGGTCCATCCATTGGCCACTTCGGTAACTCAAAAACACTAGCTTACACCAATTATTTAAATGAGGAACAGTCGGGTTGATATCTAAAATTTTGATAATAAAAAAATTTCAAGCTTGATATCAATTTAAAGCATAAAATGATGTCAAGCTTGTACCTGGTTCTCACACTTGTCTTTTAAAAGTTTACTGAGAAAGCTGTGTGTCTTATTTCCACAACGGACATCTTTTTGTGTAGTTTTAAATTTCAGTGCCTTTTATAAAGAATATGATGGGTTAACTCCATTGAATTTTGACTTTCAGTAAACCAAAATTTCATATGGTAGAGTGGTCACATTTTGCGCAGAGGGCGGGTATGTGCAAACTTAAACGCATAAGTCGGAGGTGAGTACAAACACACTGCCCATAATAAAATTATCTCAACTATCTCGTTAATAAAATTTTAAGAAATTTGCTAATAGATTCATGTTGTTTTTCTAAAAACTACAGAATGTATGCTGGATACTTATAGATGAGATTATGATGACTTCACATTCAGGTTCACATTTCAAGTTCTTACTGCGATGGTAATTGAAATATATTCTTTTCGATGTCAAAATTTATGAAAAAACATAATACATAGATATCAACGAAGTGTCCAAGGTTCCTCACAAATTTGTTAGGATGACTTATTTCAATTCAAAAGAACTTATATGGTTGATTGAAAACATTGGAGAAAATATGCTTTGATCTTAGTATAATAGAGTGGAATAGTCAAGAAGAGTTAGCTAAGTTGATTATATTGCGTCACCTTGTAAATAATTTTGAGATAATCTCATAAATTAATATAGACCTCTTCGTTGAAAACTGCGCAGCAAAATCGACGGAACGACTACTGGCTGCAGGAACATTCGGGAATAGCTCAGTGAGTAATGGCGATTAGACAAATACTGACTACATGATCCCACTTTTCAACTGAGAAAGAAGGTCAAAGTAAGCATAGAAAAATATAGCTGGCAGAAAGGTAAGTTAGCTATGCGCAACACTCTAAACATCTATACGGATGGCTTGAAAATGGACGATGGAGTTGGTGCGGGAATATACTGTTCAGAGTTAGGCATAAGGCAGCCTTTTAAGTTGTCGGACTACTGCAGTGTACTTCAAGCTGAGGCCTTTGCTATTGCGAAAGCCGCGGAGCTGGCCTCTCATGCACCTGCAGGCAGTTCCAGAGTTAACAGCTACGTAAACAGCCAAGCAGCAATCAAGGCAGTAACCTCGTATCGCATATCGGTCAGAAGTGTGTTGGGAAGTAGTAGAAAATGTTGCCAGAAGCAAGTAACTTCACTTCTACTGGGTACCAGGCCAGGCATCGAGAGCAATGAAATAGTGGACGAAATTGCCAAGAATGGTGTATGGCTAACAACCGAAAACGTCTTCAATATTCTGAAACCCATGAATTGTCTACACAAAGATCTAGACAGAAGCATGGTAAAGAAATTCAGAACCCGATGGAACGTGCTTCCTGGGTGCAAAATTGCAAAAGTCACGTGGCGTCATGCGCACAGAATGGGGCTGGCAGATCAAGAAATGTGTATAGCAAGGCTCCAGAGAAACAATGGAGCATCTCTTGTGCACTTGTCCTGCATTGGTAAATCTACGCTGTTAGAATCTGTGATTCACATGGTATGATACACTGGAGGTGGTATCGATAGTGAGGCCGCAGAGTCGGTTAAAATTCGCATTAAACGCAAGTATTCCAAAGAATGACTACTGAACTCTGAAAACTGATCTATGCGTGGCTTATTGGCTACCAGATTACCATAATCTATTACGATAGAGAGAGAGAGAGAGTACCTCAATGAAATTTTAAGAAGCTGCCTATATCTACTACAACCCACTTCTGAGCGTAAGACTTACAGTTTCTCAGCTGTTCAGGAGTATACTCAAAATTGACGAATGAACTTCCACTCACTCCCTCTCCGGCAATAGATGCGTTTCACTACTCGGCTATGACGAAACAAAAAACGGAATGGAATAGTATTTTAGTATATATTGTTATCGAGAAATTCCTTGCTACTCTACTACTCTGCTTTCGAAATCATAATTATCCCAGAAACAATATTCTGTTATAGGCGTGAAAGAGAACCAACTCTGGTTGAAAATTGTAACAGGTGAGAATCGATACAATAGAGAATTCACAATAAAAAGTTTCTGTTCTCTGCAGTGGGTTTTCAGCATAATATTCCATTTTACTATTGTAATTGGTAACACTTGCAGTGACAGAAAATGTCTTGATAGGCTACATGCAAAATATGTAAGTATCAAACAATAGAAGCAATTAAAGCTCTCCAAAGCGCCTACTGTGATATGTATTAAAAAAAAAAACGAAACGAAAAATGTGCAAAATTTTGGACAATGAAAATGTTAGACATCAAATCCAGCTTTAGAAATATTGCATTTTCATGGTACACACTACTTGTATATTCCAGGTATTTTATCAGCTACGTTCAACTTAATTTTGTTTTTGTTGATCATCAGTGCATTGTACTTAAGCTTAATTTTCAGCAGTAAAAGCTTCAGTGACACGTTTCAATTTGCTTACGTAATTCACTTGTTTGCATTGTTGCCTTGGGAAGAACTCTAGTATTCTCCCATATGTTGGTGCGCGTGTGCACCTGTAAATTTAATTTAGCATTTTCCTTTGTCTATGAAGGTGTAAACTGTAAAGATTTGTTAACACACATGCACACACGTGTATTAACACATATGTATAAACTTTTATATAAATGCTGGCCAAAGCCCATACATGTCATACATGCGTATTTTATACACTACGCAACAAAACTATTCAGACTACACGGTTTTAGTTACTTTTTATTCGGTGCAAAGATTGCTTAATAACTGTAAACATAAAATAATATGGAAAGTTCACCAACAGCGCAACAGCAAGGGGCCTTTCAAAAGCATCTGTCTAAATATTCAAGACATAGTACACCACAAAATATTATGGTTTTTAAAATATTGTCATAAAAATCTTTACACAATTCACTCAATATGAAATTCGATTTGTACACCTTTCAATCATATCATATCATCTAATCGCATATAAAGATTAATTCGGTTTTTAAGAAGATAAGGTAAAATCCTGAATGGTTAATGTATTACTATGAGGGATAAATTATGTTTTACTAGAAATACCAGAGATTTCACACTGAGGCGTCAAACATGAACTGTAAAAGTTCTCTGAGAGCAAGGTGAAATCGGGAAGAACAATTATTTTTGGACCGGAAGAAGTACATAAGTACAATTTGCAATCGTTACAGCGAAAAGCCGTTAAAGTCAAGGTAACGGTAAATCATACCGCCCAGCTTATATTATCATGCCAACAAGTACAATCCAGCTAATTTTTACTTGAATCTCATTACTAAGGATGTTATAAGTATAATTCTGATAATCATTAAGAGTTGAAAGCGCATGAAATAATAGAAATATCTCTACAAACCGATGAATATAAATGGAAATATGAAGAAGGATTCACTGATATTTACCTAGTGAAAATATAGTATAGATAAATGTTTTCTCATATCAAGAGAACTATTTGTAATTATACATTTTTTACCGTAAATCCAATTAAATAAATGCGTCTTGTTTCGTGAGAAACATACTTAGCTTGTACCGGTCATGTAGACCGTGTAGAGTTTTTCAAGAGAGAGCTACAAAAGTAGACCGATAGGGACAGCAAACGACGCCATATTTTTCCCGCTCTTTTTACATTTCTCTTCAGTAATGTTTGCCATTTCGTCATGGATCCAACAATTCAACAACGAGCCGAAATTATTAAAATTTATTACCGAAATTCGGAGTCAGTGGCTGCAACCTTAAGAGCGCTACGTCCAATTTATGGTCGTCATAATCGTCTTGTCAGATCAACAATGTTCCCGACCCAGTGAGACAAAGACGTGTCTATAGTGTTAAGAATATTGCTGCCGCTAGCGCAACAATTTAGGAAGGCCCAAATTAGTCTCCACACGTCGTTCTTAAGCGTTGGGCATCTCTGTGACATCGTTGTGGCGAATTTCGCGAAAAGATCTTAACATCCTTAAAATATTACATTGACGCAAGAACTGAAGCCGCTTGAACACCAGAATCGTCGTATGTTCGCGAATTGAGTCGAGCAACAACTTGAAAATGATCCCGATTTTCATCGAAAAATCATCTGCAGCTCATTTTTGGCTTCGTCAATAAGCAAAATATGCGTTATTTGTCAGGCAGCAATTCACACGTACTCCATGAGTCAACATTGCATCCCGAAAAACGCCCGGCGGCGTCACTGGGCCGTACTTCTTCTGTGATGATCAGGGCCAGTACGTTACTTTGAATGGGAATCGCTCCCGCTTAATGATAAACAAATATTTTTGACCCGAATTGGATGATATGGACTTGGACTAAATGTGGTTCCAACATAATGGCGCCACAAGCCACAGAGCGAATGTCAAAATCGATTTATTGAAAACCAAGTTTGGTGAACGTGTTATCTCACGAAATGGCCTAGTCAATTGGCCGCATCGGTCGTGGGATTTGACGTCGTTAGACTATTTCCTGTGGAGCTACGTCAAGTCTATGACCCATGCCAACAAGCCAGCGACGAATGATGACCTTAGCAGCAGTATGGGAAATTTATGTTTGGAAATCGTCTGGACTTCTGCAAGCGTGCCCGTGGTGGCCATGCAAAAGGAATCGAGTTCCATATATAATGGCATCGAATGTAGTACTTTCACAGGAATAAAGAATTTCATTGATATCCCAAACCGTTTTTGTTTTATTTAAAAAAAAATTTACTTTTGAAGCGCTCTTATTGAAATATCCTTTAGTTTGGGAGATATTACCCTTCATTTAAAAGTTAGCGGTGCTAATTTTTAATCTTACGTACTATGTAGGGTTCTAATATAAGCATATCGTGCGATCATTATCTTTCTCGTATAAAACACTATTGCGTGATTATTACTCACACTTTTAGTGAGTCAGCAGACCATTACCACGTTTTAGCAAGATCATCTTACGGGATCTTGCTAAAACGTCCAAAGCTTTACGTTAGGATAAATAGCTCGATTCTAACAGGGATCTCACTTGTACAGATTAGAACGCCTGTTCGTTGGAACCTGAAAATCCTATATAATAGATCATAAGAACCTTACAAAACGACAAAGCGTTTTGTGCCTATTTTTTGTTGATACGGCAAATGTCAGTTTCGGCTATGAATTCGTGTTCGTCGAAAGTAAGACTGCCGAGATGCTTCAGTCTCAGTCTTGCAAGGATCGGCCAATGGAGCAAAAAGTGTCTGGATGTTTCCACCTCATCCTCCTCCAAACAATTTTGACAAGTTGCCTCTGACAAGATTTTTAGTCTTACCACATAAATGCCTTTTGGATAATGTCCAGTAAGAACCCCCACGATTACAGCAAGCTGAACTTTGCTAATGGCAAGTAGTTGAGTATATTTTCTATTTTCTACCCTAGGCCAAAAGGATCTTGCAGGCGATGTCCATTCGTCCAGCGAAAAAGGAGAACCAACTTGGTTTTATCAGAAGTGAGTGGAATAAGGTTGCTGCCTCTTGCTAGCTCATCGGGTTTGCAGTTTTCAGCGATCAGGCTTTTAAACGAGTTTGATAGTGAAGTGGCTTCATTCTATATCTAGTTAGGTTAGATACTGCTGCTGTCGGAGTAAATGCTTACCTTCCTGAAAGAAGCTGCATTTCGTAGCAGTTCAAGTATGTCTACCGCCATTTTAATAGCAGCCACGTCTCCATGAAAACAGTGGTCCGGTATCGTAATGTTAAAAGAGAAAAGTCTTTACAGAAACTCTCCACCAAACCTTCCCTCCCAGCTTCAACTCATCGGCAAAAAGATTCTACTCTTCTCCAGCGACTCCTCCCCACCCACATATCTTTTGCTGATTTAACTTGAAGCTTTAGAAATTCTGTGCATAAACAATTTTGAAATCCTCGAATTTTCGATATTTTCGTGGATAAGGGCCAATCTTCGAAGCACGAAAAAGGTCTTCAAGTTAATTGTTAGGACACTGTGTAGCTTGAAGGGGCCACTCAGTCAGTTGTAAGAAAAAACAGAGTATTCAAAGATTAATACAATAAGTCAGTCGCAATTACTCGAAAAAATGGTTTTAATATCATTTCAATATCAGAATTCTTATTGGAAAATAAAAATGTTTCAAAGCCAAACACAACTTTCGACTTTTCTTGTAATCAGAATCTCAATGGTTCAGCACTTCTGTAGCATAGTGTAAGCGTGTAGTGGCACAAAGAAAAAAAATCCCAACAAAATTGCTACAAAATTAGAACAATTGAATTGTAAATTTGTAGCTGAAAACTGGCAACGGACAACAAAAGAAACTGTAACTACTCGTATGTGACTGCTGGAAATGGTAACTAACAAAGCCATGAATGTTTTAGGCTATAACCATATGCGTGTGCCCACCCTCCTGTGTGTGTATTTGTATGTCGTTTAGATGACAGACTTTTTTTGTGTTTTGTGTTTTTTTAGTTTTAAATGCCAGTCACGTAGCAGCAGCAATTTAGTGTGTATTTTGTATCAGTCGAACTGCCAAAGCCGCTGTTACAGGTAATTCTGCCACCGCTCCGCTCCACAAGCGACTTCGTTGACATTCACTGTGCACTGGCTGCTCACTGCTCACTTGTCCATCCGATTTTCTTCATCAGTGACATTCATCGTCGACTGATTTCCCAACAACAAACACAACACGTTTCAATTGCTTGTGGCTGACAACAGTTATCGCTTTTCCCTCCTCCACACGCACACACACATACATAGTATTCTTCGACGAATTTGTCGAATTTGCACGGGATAGTCCGACATCATTTGCCGCTTCCGCTCAACTGAAAGCACTACTTATTCTGTTTACTGATTTAGTTTTTGTGTTGTTCGATTTGTTCGCTTTTTCTTGTTTTTCTTCAACATTGCCAATTTGTTGATTTCTTGTTTTTTAAATAACGAAGTTACTTTATCAATGCAATGCTTTGTTACTTTGGTTACAGGACCTCATCAGCAAGAAATATCCATCGCATCACTTTGATTTCTATTTTTTGTTTTCGGTTTTCTTTAGCTTTGTAGCTATTTTTATTAACAGAGAATTAAAGAGATTTTAATGTGTGGAAGTCCTAAATTGGCATACCCAAGGCAAAATAAAAAAAATTTCTGAATTTGATTAGAAGAAAATAGTATCAACTTGTTTATCATTTAACGGTTAGTTGAAAGTTATCGGTTTGTTATTTTTAACTATTTTTAATAATATAAGAAATTAGGAACACAAGGAAGGAATATAAGAGAAAACTGTTTCGTTTAGTTGTGGATAATAATTGCTTGGATATAGGAGCTTTTCGAGCAACACGGACAAGCATTTTGCTAATATAGGTCTCCAATAATTTCCCTAAATAACAAACCTATGTGCGTATATCCGTTTTTACAAAAATGTATAAATTCATTTATTGATTCTTCAAGCGGGTAGTTGATATTCGAACCTCGACATAGTCAGGCAATGCAACATCTATTCCATCGCCATCGTTTGGGTTCGCCAGTTACACTTTCACTGCCGTATAGCAGCTAGAAAGGTGTCCCATAACTTCACTCTGAATATCAGCCACTAGATCCCCTCCTTGGGTCATACAAGAGTCTGCTCAGGTCTTAAAAGTACACGTTAGTTGCCGAATATTTGCGTATAATTTTCAAGCCCCTGTCGGCCAGTTTCTTAAGCTCTTCATGCAGACGCATTTCGGCATTTACGTCCCTTTTCTCTTTTCAAATCTCGGTATCTATCTCACCCCTCGGTGTTGTGGTCGACTGTTACATTGCGAGATAGACTAAACGTGTAAGTCGAGTAGAAAACCGTTTAGGTGTCGGTAATGGTTGTAGCTTCTCGGCGTCGTACTTTTCATGAGTTTGGTGACGGGCTTTGCAGTACAGAGGCGGATGCGTATCTTCGCTACAACTAGGTAGTGTTTGGGGTCGATATTAGGTCCTCAGAGCGTACGCACGTCAAGGACACTGGAGAAGTGTCATCCATCTATCACAACATGATCGATCTGCTGACGAACTTCTCGATCCGGAGTTAGCCAAGTAGCTTGATTTTCTTATGCTGGAATCTCAACCCATTTGGATAGATTTCGCCATGCAGACTGTATTTTCCGACTATTGTACCAGTCAATGCCTTCTTTGCCCACCCTGGCGTTAAAAGCGCCAAGCACAAATTTTACATTGTGGCGGGGGCAGTTGTCATAAGCGCGCTCCAAGCGCTCATAGAAGATATCTTTGGTCACTTCGTCCCTCTCTTCCATCGGGGCATGGGCCCAAATTAGCGATATGTTGAAGAACTTTGCTTTGATGCGGATTGTGGCCTTCCTTTATAAGGCCGCTGTTGAAAAAGTCACAATGATCTACTCGTCTACGTTCTTGGCCAAATTGGGTCTTTCATCTAAGGCTTTTCTTTCTTTTCCATTGGGAGTGGGTCCGTCCCGTGTCCCAAACCCAGCGCAGCGCTTGTTGCACGATCAATTATTGCAATTAGACTTCAGCGAACTTCTTCTTCTTCTTAATTGGCGTAGACACCGCTTACGCGATTATAGCCGAGTTAACAACAGCGCGGCAGTCGTTTCTTCTATTCGCTACGTGTCGAAAAGGGGGGTCTCTCATCCCAGGCTGTGTTTTCTTTTTCATTGGAATTGTTTTTTACGTGGCGGGTCCCAAACCCAGCGCACAACCCTATGCAGGGGATGTTTCGCCTTCTCACATTAGCTCGCCTTCGAACGGATGTTCTTAGGCTACCCAGAGGATACTTGGTCAAAGACCGGAAGTAGTGAGCTGCTTGAGCCATGTGTAAAAGAATCGTTTCTGGCCACTCCCAAGTGAATGGCGATCAGAGAACTTTCCTCACTTGCGTGAACTTCTACACATGACTCCATCCTCCACT
Source organism: Bactrocera neohumeralis (assembly GCF_024586455.1). NCBI lineage: Eukaryota > Metazoa > Arthropoda > Insecta > Diptera > Tephritidae > Bactrocera > Bactrocera neohumeralis. The sequence continues at coordinate 41,719,759 of NC_065920.1, read as the reverse complement.
TCAGCGAACCCTTACACCGATATGTTGGATTGGCTCCGCTGAAGCTTCCTCTCTTTTAGCCAAGCTTCACACGGGTTTGCTATCGCATCTTACACAAGGGTTGCTCACATTTTCTGGGTGCGCAGCGGCGTCGCAAGAGTAGGAAATGAGTATAGTCCTACGACTTTAACTGCTTACCCAAAAGCATGACTATGCTCCCTTTCAACCCGAGGTAGATATGGAGTTATATATATATGTATGTATATATAAATGATCAGGATGTTGAGACGAGTTGAAATTCGGTTGACTGTCTGTCCGTCTGCCCATGCAAGCTGTGACTTGAGTAAAAAGTAAGACAACTTGATGAAAAGTAGATATTTTCCTTGGCAAAAAAGTAAAGACCGCTATCACGCTATAACTAAACACTAAATAAAGATAATATGGCACTGGGCATCGCTGTAACAAGGGACGCCTGAAAGCTGAAGATTTTGAAAAAGTGAACTCCGCCCTCTAAGAGGTTTAATGTACATCTCTCCTAAATGAAACTAAATTTTACATTCAAAATGGTATGAGATAGCTTTATGAAAGCCAAGGTAAAAATTGGCGTGGGTTTGCCACTTTTAGTTGAAATCACACATCTCTGGACCCGACCGACCGATTACGAACACAGTTTGTGCATGACATTCTTCTCACTTTTTTATGAGCGAAATCGGACTATGAAGTGCAGAGAAAATTCTTTCTTGGTTTTCAATAGTACTCCTGTGTATAAAAAATATGTTGAGTCGGCTCCCACAGCCTCATATGCCTAATATAAAGATTTTCGGCCAATATAAGAGTTATCTTAATAAAATTGAGAAAGTGTGTGTTTTCTTATAACTGAGCATCTTTGCGTTTAGAATTAATAAAATTAGACTCATATAGATAACTAACAAGCCTTATGTACCTGAATGTACTTCCTCGGCCTTAATCCTTGCAATTGCAAGAATGTAAAATGTTTGGTTGTGCCCGCACTTATCCCTGCCTTATTATTCTGCGTTTAATTTATGTTAAGTAACCTAACATGGTTCTCGAAAACATATTATCATTAAATGCTGGCTGTTGTGAGTTCGTATTAAAGTATTTCTAGAAGTAAACCAGAGATCTGCTCATCCTGGTACTTTCTGCTTTTCAACAGCATCCTGCCTCCACTATCTGCTCTCTTAGCTCTCTTTCAAGCTAATTCTGTCACTTTTTGCTTTAAAAAATCAAACATTTGAACTTTATAGACGACGATAGCTATTGGAAAACTATGTATGAATTGGATGAAAATATAGTATTAGAGTTATCTTATCGAACCATCGCGGAAATTTTCTAAATGTGCCTAAGTGTTTGGAATGGAGATTTCATGTTCGTGACCATTTAGACGAAGGACATTTCCAACAAATGCTCCGAGTCTTAAGAGATCAATTCCCATTGCTATTGTTCTTGATCAAAAATAGTGCACAATTTAACAACGCTCAATCCATTAGGCAATTTTCGGTAGATCTACAGCTAGCTATAACCTTATATCGTTTGGGTTCATCGGGTGAAAATGCGGCGATTCGGAAAGTAGCTCCACTGTTTGAAGTAGGAGATGGTGAAACGCCTTACAATATTACAAAGTGAGTATTTTGGATTCTTTTGTAGTAAAATTCTAAATATATCACTTGGCCTGATACGAATGAAAGGAAATATATCTATAAAGCAACGAACAATGAGATGCTGCATTGCATAGGGTATATTGATGGTACTGAATTGAAACTTGCAGAAGTACCAGTTGTTAACCATTCAGCTTATTTATCAGAAGGTCGAATCTATTCCATAAAGGCACAAGTTGTATGCGATAAACAGTTAAGGATTCGGCATGTAGTAGCGGGACACTTTGGTAGTGTACATGACGCTCGCATGTTTCGTACTAGTGCTCTCTCTACTCAGGAAAATTTACTTTTTTCTTCTTCTCAATGGCTAGCAGGAGATTCTACTTATACATTGCTGGCCACTCTTATCACGTTATATCGATCAAATCCACAACAAATGGACTATTCAAAGCGTAAAGCTTTCAACTTGCGTCAGAAATCGCGTGAGGACCGAACATTGCTTTGGTATTCTAAGAGAACGCTTTGACAATCTCACAGAATTAAGAATACGTATTCAGGATGAAAAAGTCATATTGTAACGATATTGAATACGTAGACAATATGGTTGTCGGTTGGAATCGGATGAATTTTCTCCACATGAAAATGGCTGCCGAATAACTGACGCAGAAGCCAAGCACAAATTTTACGAAATCTAAATAAATAAGCTAACTGCCATAAATATGTAATCATAAATAAATACAAATATAATTTGGTATATTTAATTATTTTTTATTTTTCTTTAATTTTCGTACTTAGCCACTCTTTTTTATTCATTTCTAATTCTAACATATTGTGTTTTTCATCTGTTTCTATTTTTCATTCTATTTTTCATATTTATTATATTATTTCATATTTTTTTAAATTCTATAACAATTTTTTTTCTGAATGTTCTTCTCTTCTTCGAACTTATGTATACTCTTCTAATTCAAGCTTCTTCGCTTCCATGGCAATTTTTTCTGCTTGGATAGCCGTCAATTGTCTAATGGAAAATTTCGGTGGCCGTGTTAACCGTTCGAATGTTGATATCGGGGTGGAAATTGGTGCGATAGAAGGTGCGGCATTTGATGCCACAGTAGGTACATTTGCCTTTTCGATGAAATCTACCTCGAATTCTGATGCAAGACTAGCTGGAAACTGTTGAGGCGAAGGCAGGTTACTTGTAACCAGTAACGGTTGCATGGCCGGTAAACGTTTTCCAAATATTTCCCTCAGTTCCTAGTAGGTACACAAAACAATTTTTGCTGAAATTATTAAAAACTTATTTATTTACAATAAATTGGCAATATTATACTCACTTTCGATGGTTCTACCGTCAGCTTCCTTTTGAAGTCTTGCACCAGTTGCTTTACGCGCCGTGCCGTATTATAGCTTTGACCTTCCACTTCATTGGCATTTACGGCACCGTGAACTTACTTCTGTCTAATTCCGCTCACTCTTTAATTAATTGCAAGCTTAACTTTGAGTAAAAATTGAGATATCTATGAATGGTACACGTACTTCCTTGGCACATCTTGCACTGCACCAGATCCCATGAGGCATCCAATTGCGCAGTTGCAGCCTGAAAAGATGGAAAATCGAATTTGATCAAAAATTAGAAGAAAAAAAAACGTCTGAACTTACTTCAAATGCCGCTCTTCCACCAACAACTCTATAATGCAGTCGCCACACTTATTAAAACTTTAGACGATTTCAAAAATTATTATTTTTTGTCGATGACATGCGAATATATCTGAAATCAATCCAATGCATTTGAAGCATCTGATGTCCATTCCGGTATATTGACCAAATTGATAGCGGAATTTTTATATCTTCATGTTGATATAATGAAATCTCGATTATCACTGTTAGTTAAAAGAAGTACTGTTTTGGTGCACAAGAGAGATTTATGTATGTGTTCAAAGATATGAAATAAAATTATAGATATGCAACAAATTGTTCAAACTCTTTCATGATTTCATGGATAATAACAGATTTATTAATGTCAAATCCGAGACGTCCATGTCGAACGAAACCCTACTTGGCGACACATTTTTGTATCTTCGTTTGCTAGGTCGAGCCGGCAGTATAGCTGAAAACAACAACACGGATAAGGCAATTTATATATAATCTAGATATTAGATGGCCAAATATCTCCGGAAAGACCTTTTGTCTTTTGAATTTAGCGGCTATGTATAAAGTGCTACAGAGCTCGTATCTGGCAATGCTATACATCTTTGAAAGGTCTTGACATAACCTACAAAACGACGCTATGCATGATCAGTTTGGATATTACGTTCAACAGTTATAGACTTGTAAACATGGAGTTCACTAACACCGAAATTCGAGCTATTTTAAAGTTTTCCTTCGTTAAAGGCAAACCCGCTAGAGAAACGTTCCGTCAGATTTTGTTTTGGGGGATGGTATTCTATTAGTGAAAACATACCATGGATAAGCCAGCCGGCGGAAGACCTGCGACGACGAATACCGATCAAATTTTAAACCATCTGCAGAAGGCCGGATACACAAAAAAGCTTGATGTTTGTGTGGCGCAAAAAAACCTTCTGGACCGAATCAACGCCTGCGATATGCTGCTGAAACGGAGCGAACTCGACTCATTTATGAAGCTGATGGTGACTGGCGACGAAAAATGTATTATATACGACAATATTAAGCGAAAACGGTCATGGTCGAAGGCTGGTGAATCGTCCCAAACAGTGGCCAAGCCAGGATTGACGGTCAGGAAGGTTTTGCTTTGTGTTTGGTGGGATTGAAAGGGAATCATCCACTATGAGCTGCTCCCATATGGCCAGAAGCTTAATTCTACCATCTACTGCGAACAACTGGACCGCTTGAAGCAGGCAATCGACCAGAAGCGTCCAGAATTGGCCAACAGGTAGGGTGAAGAGAGATATTTGACAACCTAATATCTGCCAAATTACAAAGTTTGTTATGAGGAAACCCTAAGTCCTGCATTTGGCTGAGATGTAAGCGACAACTATCTTCACATTTTCAAGAGAAAAGCTATATTTGTTAATATTCACAATTTCATTATGCTTTTCGAGTCAATCTATCAATTCATACCTAAGTAACTTCCGAAAATTTAAAAGCTCAAACAAAGTAATTACATATGAATATTAGCCACCTTCAATTTCATTAAATTAAGCCTGATAGTTTTTTTAGTGTATGTGTGCATATTAGTAGACAAACGCATATGTAATATTCAAAACTAAATACAACAGCTTGTGTCTACATATACTCAAGTGCGTTGACAAGATTAAAACTTCCGCCCCCATTGTCATATATGTGGACTGTATAAATTTGGTGCGCGTTCGCTAAAAACTTTGCCACAACAATATGTCTCCGTGTACAATTGTAAGCAGTTCAAAAACTTGCTTTATTATTCTGCCATATGTGTATCGCTTATGCGCAGAACTTTCCGCTTTTCGACTAACTTTTCGGCCAAGTCATAACTTTCGCGCTGCCTAACTAGAAATATGTCTGTTATGAATAGCGAATAAACAAATGAAAAACGAAAACAAAATCTAGTGAAAACTCGTCTGACTATAAGCCAGTACAAAATCTAGTACTTTACTTCATATAGGGTGTTTTTTTTTAGAGGAGCAAATTTTCCTAGGGAGAGTTCTCGAACTAGCTGTCAAAGTAAATATTTAGATGGACGTCAATGATCAAATAATATATATAATAACGATCAGTTGACAAACACATTCCAACTTTATTTGTGAGATAAATACGAATGTGCTGAAATGTTGCAAAATTAGAACGACAGAATAACAGTCATAAGACGTAGTTGCGATGCTCATATACCCGATGGATGCTCAACATTTGCGAACTAATAAATTATTTTTATTTTTCATTAAATTATTTTTGAAGTTTTTATTTGAAATAAAAGATATTTACCCCTGAAAACACCCTTTGTAAATATGTATTAATATGAAGTATGGTTAGCTGGTGTTTATTTGAGGACAAACATTTCTGTGGGTGCTAATAACAAACGAAAAGTTTGCACACAACAAAGTTCGAAAATTAAATACTCGTATATGTATGAAATGAATGGGTGAGAAGTGTAATGAAGAAGTAGAACATTCTTGTGAGAAAAATATGTGAAATATGTGAAATCTGCGAAAACTATTTTTAAAGATTTTTGAGTTTTTCAAGTAAAAAACAGGAAAAAACCGTTAACTTCGGTTGTACCGAAGCTATAATACCCTTCACAACGAAGAGATATTCCATAAATTTTGATTGGTTAGTTTTTGTGCCAGCTATATATGTATAGTTGGAGGATGGAGTCATGTGTAGAAGTTCACGCAAGTGAGGAAAGTTCTCTGATCGCCATTCACTTGGGAGTGGCCAGAAACGATTCTTTTACACATGGCTCAAGCAGCTCACTACTTCCGGTCTTTGACCAAGTATCCTCTGGGTAGCCTAAGAACATCCGTTTGAAGGCGAGCTAAAGTGAGAAGGCGAAACATCCCCTGCATAGGGTTGTGCGCTGAGTTTGGGACCCGCCACGTTAAAAAACACCCCCAGTGAATAGGTATAACCCCCAGTGTCTACGCCAATTAAGATATATAGTGATCCGATATAAAAATTTCTTCGGAAATTATTCCGCTGACTTTAAGAATGATCCATGCCAAGTTTTGTTGAGATATATTGTCAAATAAACAAGTTTTCTATACAAAAACTTGAGTCCGATCAATAATTAATTAATTAATTAATATACCGTGTTTAAGGTATAATAATCAAATTGAGGATTTAGGGAAAGACTATTAAGGATGGACATTTTGGATGCTCTTTTTATTGAATAAATATTAGAGGTACTCATACAAATTTATAACCAATCGACTTTCTAATAGATCATGACTTCTTGTGCTCGCAATTTACGAAGGGTGAGTGCTTCTGAGGCGATGTTTGAGTTGGGGCCTATACTGCTAACTAATGTGGCTCTTTTGCAGGTTTTTCTCATACTTCTGTTAAAAATAAGTTCATGTCTTTTAGTTAAGATGTTTGCGAGTAAAATCTAAAGCACTTGTTTATTCGATCAATAAGATATGTATATCAATAGCCTCTATTATAATGATACGCCTCTGCTTTTACAACACTGTTCCTTGACTTTTTTCATTCTTCGTTGTCAACAAAAATGATAGAGAGGGGGAGTCTGAATCGCTAGTCTGCATCAGTTCGCGATGATATTAATTGCAACCGTTATTGAAATCAGCTATCAGGTTAGGCTTAGCTTTGATTGAATTTCTTAAGGACTGGATTTTATTTATTGTAAATTTATGTAAGCCGATAGAAACCCTGATATCCTATAAATAAAGTAGATATAGTATAGTAATATTATTTATTTATTTATTTATTATTTATTATAATTGAAATTACAATAAATGTGAAAAAACTCTAGCAACTAGGGCTATCGGTTACTTTTGGTTAAATAATATATAGTTTATATTAATTTATGAATATTTAAAAGTTTTAAATAATTGAAAATATTTTTGATATTATCTTCGTTTGGGGTGTTTAGTATGGATATGGGATCTTGATGAAATACGGTGGATCGGTGAAGGTTTAAGGATTGGGATTCCTTAAGGATATGGGTGATTGTTAAAGGAGATGAGTCGCAGTATAATATAGTATAGTATAATATAGTAGAGTGCAGTGGATAATTTATTTATTTTATATCATTGGTATCGAATCATTTACTGTAAGCTCATTCCCAAGACCAAACTCTCAATTTCGAACTATAGATCTCTCTTTTACAAGAGGTTTTGCTATCCATAAGGACAAAGCCAGGCAACGCACATCGATAATTACTCGCCAGAAGCTCTGGGATCTATTTTGGAATGTTATTATACATTTACTTTGTAGCATAGACCTGGCATTAAGTGATTACTACCTGTTCTTACTTATGATTTTAATCGGAGAGTTCGCCTCAAGAGAAGTTTATGAAAATCGACTATCTCAGTTTTTTGCCAATCGGAAGGAGGTTTTGCTGAGAGTGGTTTTGATGAAATTATCTTCAAATTAAACTTTCAGTTCACCGGAAAAATAATGGATTTATATCCTGTTCTTACAAAGAGTGGGTGATCCTACCTTTTTCAATCGCCTTTTTTAGCAGATCACGCGAGTCATGTCAAGCTCTTATGTTACTTCGTTGAGAAATATAATCGCGCTACTGAGAGCACTATTGTAACGGCATTGCGCATCACCCATCATGAGACCGAGCATTTATTACTGAATCATATTAGAACGAATAGAAGACCTAAAGCATGCAGTGAAGAAAATATAGCAGCCGTAGCTGTAGACTGTACACGAAGACCATGGAGAGTTGATTCGGTGGCGTTTGCAACAACTCGGTCCGACGTATGGAACGACTTGGTGCATTTTACGTCGAGACATGAAATTGAAAGTGTACAAAATACAGCTTGTGCAGGAACTGAAGCTGCACATGAAAAGTTCGACGGAAATCCGACGCTTTCAAGCCAAATTCTGTCCAGTGATGAGGCCCGTTTCTTAATGACTCAATGGGTATGTAGATAAGGAAAATTTACGTATTTGGTACAAACAGCAACCTGTAGAGATTCAATAGCTGTCATTTCATCCATAAAAACCAATGGTTTGGTGTTGTTTGTGCGCCTGCATTATCGCGCCATGATAACCGACTTTTTGATGCCTGAAATTGAAGCTCGTGCGACATCATCGCATCAGTCAATGGATTTATTGAGAGAACACCTTGGCGAGCAGATAATTGCACCTTTTGGGCCGGTGGAGCCCACCAAGATCGTGTGATATCAAACAGTTAGACATTTTTTTGTGGTGATATGTAAAGTTTAAAGTCTGACAATCCCTCTTCGATTCCGGCCCTGGAGCAACGTGTCATTCGTCAGTTACCATTCGAAATGCTCGAACGAGTCATAGAAAATTGAACTCAACGGATGGACCATCTGAGACGTAGCCGCGGCCCACATTTTAAAAATTCGAAAAATAAATGACAAAGAATGTTCTTTTGAATGATAATAAACATTCGCCATTAAATTTAAAGTTTTATTGTTTTCTAATTAAAAATGTAGGGCATCTCGAAATGAATCGCTCTTTACATACAGATAACCAAGTCACTTTGAAATCACTAAATAATCTTATAGTTTGAACGAAATTAGTGAAAAAGCATCTCCTATAATTAGGCTCCGATAATGAGGGAACATTCATATATATGCCTGGTTAAGATATTTAACTTGCTTAACAAGCAGGCAAACGTGGCATGAATGGAATATACTACCAAAATTCAAAAGTAATCACATAAGAACTCTAGGAGGTGTGCTAATAAGTCACTGCCATAATGGCAGTTATACCAGAAGACTGGGAAAACCACACAATTACTATTGTAGAAGCTGTCAAAAGGTGGAATAAAAGGAGAATGTAGAACATCTTACGCGTGAATGCAAGGCTTTGTTTAGGAAAAGAATCGCATCTATCGGTCGACAGTTTCTTGATGATGTCTCGGCAGTTGCACATATTAAACTTTTTGTATTGATGGAGGTCCTCAGAAATACAGGGTGCTTCAGAGCGGACATAATAGAGTTTTAGCCCTGGAGGTTTCATAATAGTTCTCCTAAAGCCTAGGTGCGCAGACAGACAGCCATATGAAATAGAAAGTTCCAGTTCAGAAGTTTTTGCTTTTAGTGGGTATGTAAAGACAATTTCCTTAAAAAAATAAAAAATAAAATTGAATACTGTGGTATGGCAGAGGGAAATGAGGTGGCTGAGAATAAGTATTGAAAAGTGAAAGCCATGAAGCCTGAAGAATGCGTGAAACGGAGCTGTGGCATTATCTACCGAGCAGCGACAACCATTGAAAAAGGAAACTTTTTTGTATAGTTATAAAATACAATAATCCAACGATGAATTTATGTATACTTATTCTGACATGAAGGGTTTCTGCGAATTTGCTGAAATATTTATAATTTAAAATATTAATTATTATACGTTTCGCCTATGTGGACATGTTAAAAATCACAGAAAAATATTTTCGCACCGCGAACACGTATACACATGCATGGATTCAAAGCTATAAGCATAAGTGCGTACACACATAGTACATCATGCCAATAATGAGTACGCGTGCGCAATCATAACTCAAAGTTATCTCGCACTTAATGCGCACTTATTTACGTTGCAATCCCGGTTGTTGTTGCAGTTGTGGTCTATTTACGAGTGGACGTGTGCGGCATTGCTGATATGTTGCAGCATACTTTAAGGCGCTTACGCGGAAACTGCAGACGTATGGACACTTATAAGCGAAATAAAAGCACAAACAGCGCGCATACCGTAGCACAACACAAGCAAAATAACGGCAAACACAACACGGTTTGCGGAATCAACAGATGCTTACGAAAAAAGTGTAAAGCGGGAGGATAACTACAGTTGCATGCAGTAAAATGCTGGACAGTCGTTGTACTCGCCATAATAATGATATGCAGTTGCAGGGTTCGCCGAAAATCACACGCCACTTCGTACTCTCTCGCCAAAGAAGTTATTGTGAACAGCTACTGGGAGAAACAGTAGCACCGATAGACTTCGACACTGTAGCGGAATAAATCTGCTTCGTGACAATATTTTAAACGCGACTTAAGTCGACAGCTTAATCCTGAGTTAATGTCTGGTGCACATGTGCACATACTTAAGACACTTATGTCCATACTCGTGTGCTGTGCTTATAAGCAGTCACTAAAAATGTTCAATTTTTTTCTTCGTCACCACAATATCTGTACTTGCAACTATGCTGAGTTGTTTTTGTCATACAAAAGCAGAGATTGCAGATAGATGCATTCTTACTTCATATCCTTAAATCCAATAGTTCTGCGATCTATTATTCAGCAGACTTTTGCTTATGATGTTATTTGTGTAAGAGTAGGTTGATAGATTTTGTAGTCTATTATGACATTCCTCCTTCACGGTATACACTCCAATAAATTCTTGACTTGTGCGTGAGTTGGCATTTGCCCACCACTAAGAGTTTCCTTCAAAAAGGTGACAGTATTCTTATTATATGTAGGTAATACATTATATCCTATGATTCCGCAGTTGAGCAGAGATTTAGAGTCTTCCATTTATCTCAGTCTTGCGATAGCCTGCTGAACTCTAGAACTCTAGATATTCCGAAGCCCAAAATTTTTCTTCTTCAGGTTAGAGCAGGTTGGGAGATTGTATCCGCATCTCGTATCAAAAATAAATTTTCTTTGAAGAATTTGTGTGTGTAAGTTCGTGTTAAAGACGGTGATAAGACAAAAAAATTGCTGCAGATATTGCGAAGGCATCGGTTTGTGGAAACTTGCAGCTAACAGAGTCTACGAGTTTTGATGTTTCGCATATTTCATGAAAGTGTTAACTTAATAGAGAAATAGAGTTGAATATTTTTGTCTTGGTAGTCTGCGTAATGAGCGAGGAACTCCAGAGCGCGCTGACGGCTCCAAAAGCTTGCTCTTTATATGGTTGATGATGACTTTCTTTGTCCAAAGTTAATCGGAGGCCTACGTTACAGTTCCTTTCACCATAACTATATCACCAAAAGATGTCATTAAACTTAAAAGATTTTCGAGCTGACTACTTAGACCCCATCTTATTTCGTTATTTTTGCGGGTAGATAGATAAGATATCTTATACAAAACATAACATAAACAGAACGCAGCCCTGGCCGGCGCCCAACTCTACTTTTATTCGATTACTTAGCTTCTTCATGTACACAATGCGACAACCTACATCAGAATACCAGTATCACATCCCTTATTCAAACTAAACTGTACCAGATTGAATGGTGATGAAGTGTATCGAACTCCTTTTGGAAATCGACAAAGATGAGATGAAGAGGACAACGATACCTTAACTTGTTCGTTTCTCAATTTCACTACCAAAACGATCCAGACCATGCTCAATAGGGTAATACCTCGCGAGTTCTTGAACTAACATTTTTACTAAGCCTTGACTGTCAGCAGTCGATTTGTGTTTATTTTTAGGATTCTTAGCTCTTTACTACATACAATTTAAATCTTGCGTTAATTTTTGGTATTTAATTCCAATCTTGCGTTAATTTTTATATGAGTACGACTGAAAATGTTATGCGTTCTGCTAGTTATGGAAGACAACGAAGGGAATATAACGTAAACTTTAAATTACTGCTAAATTCAGTACCCCTTTAAACAAATCTTGATATCTTTGATAGCAGGGCTAGCCTTGAACTCATTAACAGTGTGTTCAGGGTTGGTCCAGAAGTAGAATCAGCGGAATAGCACGAAATTGTAAAGCTGATGATCTAATAACGAAAGGCACACTAGAACCGTTCTAAGTAGAATGTGAGTAGGTCGGTGCTCTCTAATCCTCTTGTGCTCTACTACTAGATAGCTTGGTTTAACGGGAGCTTGATCTGCCTTGGGCCACCATCGATACATGCGAATTATACTTTGCGTCGCGGTGAACGGGTTTTTAAAAAAGTCACAGAAATCAAATTGAATTACAACGAGGTGACGTTGATGGTGATCAAGAACAGACTGCTTTCTCTTATTAAATTGACTTAAAATGAAGCTTATTCTAATTACAACTTGCTTATTAATAATATTAACTTATTTTTAACATATCATTGCTGAATAAGCATACTTTTAACACTTTCAATAATTCTTAGGAAATTTACTTGTTAAATTAATTTTTATACTCTCGCAACAAAGTTGCTAAGGAGAGTATTATAGTTTTGTTCACATAACGGTTGTTTGTAAGTCCTAAAACTAAAAGAGTCAGATATAGGGTTATATATACCAAAGTGATCAGGGTGACGAGTAGAGTCGAAATCCGGATGTCCGTCCGTCCCTCTGTCCGTCCGTGCCAGCTGTAACTTGAGTAAAAATTGAGATATCATGATGAAACTTGGTACACGTATTCCTTGGCTCCATAAGAAGGTTAAGTTCGAAGATGGGCAAAATCGGCCTACTGCCACGCCCACAAAATGGCGGAAACCGAAAACCTATAAAGTGTCTTAACTAAGCCATAAATAAAGATAATAAAGTGAAATTTGGCACAAGGGATCGCATTAGGGAGGGGCATATTTGGACGCAATTTTTTTGGAAAAGTGGGCGTGGCCCCGCACCCTACTAAGTTTTTTGTACGTATCTCGGAAACTACTATAGCTATGTCAACCAAACTCTACAGAATCGTTTTTTTCAGGCATTTCCATATACAGTTCAAAAATGGAAAAAATCGGATAATAACCACGCCCACCTCCCATACAAAGGTTATGTTGAAAATCACTAAAAGTGCGTTAACGGACTAACAAAAAACGTCAGAAACACTAAATTTTACGGAAGAAATTGCAGAAGGAAGCTGCACCCAGGCTTTTTCTAAAAATTGAAAATGGGCGTGGCCTCGCCCACTTATGGACCAAAAACCATATCTCAATGAAATTCGGTATATAATATTTTCTTAACACCCTAATGACATGTACAAAATATGGGTGAAATCGGTTCACAACCACGCCTTCTTCCAATATAACGCTATTTTGAATTCCCTCTGATGCCTTCTCTGTATAATACGAGTATATACATTAGGAACCAATGATGATAGCGGAATAAAACTTTACAAAAATACGGTATTTGAAAAATATGTAAATGACGTATAATGAAATTTCGATTATCACTTTATCATGCGAGAGTATAAAATGTTCGGTGACACCCGAACTTAGCCCTTCCTTACTTGTTTTTGATTACTTTATTTGTATAAGCAAATTGCAAAAGCTGGAAATGGTGTTATGTTGCAATTTGCTTTAACAGTTCATCGTATTTGTCAAATGCATTGTCAGATGTTTTTACATACTGAGTCGTACATGTAACTTGCGCTGTCACAAAAGCATTTTAGCCCAAGCTCAATAGCAAGAGATCTAGTAATCTCTTTGCCCTCAGTAAGGTCAGCCTATCCCTAGTTGTGAGGAGTTTAACAGGTCATTGCCCGATGAGTTCATGCTGTGAGGCTGGGAATCTTACCAGACGCCATCTACAAAAGCTCTAAGGAAGAAGATGAGGTGGAAACAACTCAACACTTCCTTCTTGACTGTCCCGCGTTTGTAAGGTCAAGCTACCAAAGTTAAGAGCACATACCTTCAGTCATCCCACCGAACTGACGGGAATGGAAATTAAACGCCTGTTCAAATTTGTATTGGCTATTAAGTGTTTTGCTAATTTATAAGTTCGAACACAAGAGTTCTTCTTTTTTACGGTTTCATAAGGACTACATATAGCAGTCCACGCACGATTTCTCTAGATCAGTCATCTTAGCTAACCTAACCTCACATAAACAAATCTTGGCTTACGGTTTAAGAAAAATCATAATCGGGCCCGAATTTTGTACGCGATGTTTACTTTTGCCAGATTGTATTAGTATTCTTGATTACACATAGAACTGACATTGTTCTTTATAAATTAGCGTTAAGCCTAGCTATAAGAGCTGCATCACTCGCCGTTTGAAATTAAGCTTGTCTACATTCGCAGTCTAAAGTTGCCCATGCGGCAGAGGGGTCCGATTATTCCACAAAAGAAAACCGAAAATTTTGTAAGCGATTTTCGCACTTCTTTAAACCGCCTAAAACTTTGTCTTATGGCGGTCTTCAAAGTAAACTTCCGTGGAGGCCTTAACCTATTCAAATTCAATAGTTCAATTTAGTAGAGCTCTATGACCGCTTTGCGCTTATAGTCTAGGTAGTCGATTCACATATTGTGAATCCCAGAAACAATTTTCCGAGCAATATGACAGTCTTCACCTCCTTCAGGGCATATTTGATGCGATATGCTGGACTCTTTTTCTTCTTTGGTAGAAATTTTTAGGGGTATGTGGGAGTTTACCCAATCTTTGACAGATTCCATCGAAGGAAACTAGTTACCGTATACAACATGCAAGCATGGCATTTTTGCAATTTGGTATTCTGTTTTACATTCTTAGTATACTTCCAAACTCATGGGACACTTTAATCGAATTTAAAAGAATGGCCTCACTGAGTATCCAGGAATCATCTTCAATACATAAAGTATTCTTTATCTGTATAGAACCTTCTTCTTCTTTATTGGCGTAGACAAAGCTTACGCGATTGTAGCCGGGTCCTTCTCCACCTATTCCTTCCAACGGAGTGGAGGTCTTCCTCTTTCCCAACGGGTACTGCGTCGAATACTTTCAGAGCTGGAGTGTTTTCGTCCATTCGGACAAAATGACTTAGCCAGCGTAGCCGCTGTCTTTTGATTCGCTGAACTATGTCAATGTCGTCGTATATCTCGTACAGCTCATCGTTCCATATGCGATATTCGCCGTGGCCAAGGCGCTAAGGACCATAAATCTTTCGCAAAACCTTTCTCTCGAAAACTCGCAACGTCGACTCATCAGTTGTTGTCATCGTCCTAGCCTCTGCACCTTATAGCAGGACGGGAGTTTGGTTTTTGTTCATCGGGAGAGGACTTTACTTCTCAATTGCCTTCTCAGTTCGGAGTAGCACCTGTTGGCAAAAGTTATCTTGCGTTGGATTTGCAGGCTGACATTGTTGGTGGTGTTTATATTGGTTCCAAGATAGACGAAATTATCTACTACTTCGAAGTTATGACTGTCAACAGTGACGTGAGAGCCAAGTCGCGAGTGGGACGACTGTTTGTTTGATGACAGGAGATATTTCGTCTTGCCGTCATTCACTGCCAGACCCATTTGCTCTGCTTCCATGCCCAGTCTAGAGAAAGGAGCTGGTGTTGAGGCCGATGATAGCAATATGATCGGCATACGCCAGCAGCTGTACTCTTCTTCTTCTTCTTTATTGGCGTAGACACCGCTTACGCGATTATAGCCGAGTTAACAACAGCGTCGTTTCTTCTTTTCGCTACGTGGCGCCAATTGGATATTCCAAGCGAAGTCAGGTATTTCTCCACTTGGTCCTTCCAACGGAGTGGAGGTCTCCTCTTCCTCTGCTTCCCCCGCCGGGTACTGCGTCGAATACTTTCAGAGCTGGAGTGTTTTCGTCCATCCGGACAACATGACCTAGCCAGCGTAGCCTCTGTCTTTTAATTCGCTGAACTATGTCAATGTCGTCGTATATCTCGTACATCGAATGCGATATTCGCCGTGGCAGCTGTACACTCTTATAAAATATTTACCTGCTCGATTAAGTTCTGCAGTGCGAATTATTTTCTCCAGCAGCAGGTTGAAGAACGCACGATAGGGAGTCCCTGTCTGAATCTTCGTTTGGTATCGAACGGCTCGGAGAGGTTCTCCCGATTTTGGTCTGTTCCAAAATTTGGCGCATGGTGAACATCTGGTCGGTGGTTGATTTGCCAGGTCTAAAGCCACACTGATAAGGTCCAATCAGTTTGTTGACGGTGGGCTTTAATCTTTGACACAATACGCTCGATAGAACCTTATATCCACGGTAGTTGGCGCAGATTGTGGTGCCTCCTTTCTTGTGGATTGGGCAGAGCACACTTAAATTCCAATCATTGGGCATTCTTTCGTCCGACCATATTTTACCAAGAAGCTGGTGCATGCTCTTTATCAGTTCTTCGCCGCCGTGTTTGAATAGCTCGGCCGGCAATCCATCGGCCCCCGCTGCTTTGTTGTTCTTCAGACGGGTAATTGCTATTCGAACTTTTTCATGGACGGGAAATGGAATGTCTACTCCATCGTCATCGATTGGGGAATCGGGTTTGCCTTCTCCTGTCGTTGTACTTTTCCTGCCTCCTCTGTCGGCCAGCTTGTCAAGCTCTTCATACTCACGCATTTCGGTCTCCTTTTGTTTCTGTCTGCAAATGTGTCTCGCTTCCCTCTTCAACTCTCAGTATCTGTCCCTTCTCACACGTGTTGTTGTCGATCGTAACGTTGCGAGGTAGGCAGTCTGTTTTTTCTCCGCTGCAAGACGGCACTCCTCGTCGTACCAGCTGTTCTTTTGCATTTATTTCTGTATAGAACCTACATAATGAAAAATAGAACTTTTGCACGGCAGAAGATTAGTAGACTACATAATCAAAGCATTATACGGCATATCGAAATAACTGCCAAAAAGAACGCTTTTGAATAATCAAGTATCTTGTGGTACTTCTTTAGAAGGTTATATCTGCAACGGTTTTCCTAATGACTTACATTAACTTAGCTATACAAATTTTGAGCTATGCCTCTTATATTTATTTCAAATAATCCATTAACAGCAATTCCCCAAGATTATTTACAAATTTTTCAAATAGTTTCAATAACAGCCTTCGGGCTCAAGTGGGCGCTGATCTCTTTTCGCACTTTTGAGCATGAATAAACACTTTTCCAAGTAATGTAGTACACTTGAGCTCTTAATTTCGTATATATAGTATTTTCATTGTTGTTTTGTGTGCGCAATTTGTCATGAAATATTTAAAAAAATTTTCAATTCACTTTTTATGCTTTTCATGGTAACGTTCCATTGAAGAACTGATTGCACGCCGACTTATTTATTACAAAATGCTTTTAACACAGTCATTGATAGTTTCTAAGGGTACATTTGGATATTCAACCATTCAGACTAGTGCAAATGGTTCGATACTCAGTTACAAGTGCATTATTTTCGAATTGTACTTGTAGGCAGTAGAGAAAACGCCGCAGGACAATTTAACATTTTTTATTTACGGCAAAATATTGTTTGCTGTTGATTTCTTTTATTATCAAGTAAATGTATACAGTACTTTTTGCGCTAAAGGGTGTCATCTATGTGCATGTAAATTTCATTTGAAATAAATCATTCGTTTATTCTGAGTAAATGGTAAATATTTTGGAATTAATGTTTCAAATTTTCATGGTATTTCGCGTTTTCACAGAGTTTTGTGCATGTGGGCATCTCCGCTTTATCCTAAAAGAACTGCTTTTTTTTAATAACCAAAATAATGATGGATCTATAACTTACTGTTTGTTTCAAAAATTTTAATTTCATTTTAGAAATAGCATTACCCACTTTCTATGGATTCCATCCCAAAAGAATTGCGCTGGAATGAATTAAGCCAAATTTTATACCATGTTCGGATGTGAACCGTATTACAGTGAAGGTAGTTAGAAGAGGCTAGGTCTGAGTTATCAGATAAAAAAGCTCAGTCGTTGAGATCCAAATAGTTTTTAACCGGTATTGCAACATGAGGCCGAGCGCTGTTATGATGAAAAATTATTCTCTCGTATCTAGTCATAAATTCCGATAGTTTTTCGGCAAATACTTGTTTTATTTCGATGATCTGTTGTCGGCAGCGTTTCCCATAATTTTTCATCACCACTCACAATCCGTCTTTCAAAATTATCTTAGCTTCAATTCACTGGGATCTCGACTTTCTTGCTTTCGAGTATATCAATTTGCTTTTAAACTGCTTGCGAGACTCCAAAAGCTCTTGTATTTGTTTCAATCTTAATCAAATAATGCTTTCAGTTTGTCATCTTCAAACTTTTGTGTGCTCCCAGGACGGTCATCGTCTTCCAAGAAAAAACATTACTTTTCTTATCGTGCAAACCACACGAAACACGTTCGCTCCGTTAGAGCAAATTCAAAGTAAACTTCTACCAAAATACAATGATTTTCAGCTGAAGTTTCCTTCATATTAAAATAATAAGTTCAATATAAAGTATTAAAGAAACCTTATACAAATATTTTTCAGGCACAGAATTCGACATACATATTTACACGACATAAAATTATTTGTAGGACAGTACAGGAAGAGTAATAGGAAAGTAATAGGACTGAGTCGATTTAAAAAAAATTTATTGAACCAATCGTTACAATTCTGTAAAAACCTTACAAAATAGGCTCCTTCTACGTCGATGCAGCGCTACCAGCGCGATTTCCAAGCATTGAAGGCATCACGGAAGGCATTCTCCGGAATAGCCTTGAGAGCCAAGGTGTATGCTGCTTGAAAAGGCCACATCTGGGTTGTAGGGCGACTGCGGAAGCGTTGGGTACCGGCCTTGGTTTGGTAGCTATTCACAAGAAAGGCGGTGTGAGCCGAGGCATTGTCGTGATGCAACTTCCAACAGCTTCAGCATGTTCAAGTTCACCACGTCATGAACCACAGATTTTGATAAATTTAACATCTGAGCAACTAAAAGAATACTTAGTCGACGGTCTGATTTCAAAACTTTGCGCACGCGAGTCACATTGTCGGTGATTGTCGAAGTCGCAGGTCTTCCAGCATGGTCTTCATAAGCGACCTCTTTCCCGGCTCTCCAAAAAGGCCTGGTGCCACCGAAACATACTACTTCTTGCTAAAGTAACGTCTGGGTAAACCTGCTTGATCATATCAAACGTCTCTGTCGCAGATTTACCGAGTTTCACACAAAATTTAATCGCGTACCTCTGCTCTAACAAACGCTGCATTTTCGGCTTGCACCACTCACAGAAACACGTCGCGCGAAAATGTTTGTCCTGACTCTCCAGGTGCTCTGAGATAACTGACAGGTAGGGATGCAAACGATGCATCGCTGTTTCTGAAACATCGATGTTTTTGTCAAATAGCATCGATGTTTGCCATCGATGTTGTTATTCTAAAAACATCGATACATCGATGTTGCCTGGATCGATGTTTTATGACGATGTTTTTTAAAATTTTACTCCACATCTTTGCAGTACTTTTTCTCGGTAATAATGCGAAAACATCTGCTTCGAAACGCTTTAGTGTTTGTTGTAAAATACGGAGAATTCGTTGGTTGAATGTGCACTTGAATAATACTGAGAGTTTGCTTATGAATTAATGCGAAATAAGTTTTACAAAAAATCGAAAATACATTTTGTGTGACAGTCTATTTAGTCCTATGTGTGTTAGAAGTTGTTTTTGAGCGTTTAATATACTACATACATATGTAAGTTTTGTTTCGAATTCATCTGTTGTCAATCACAACTTTATTACAGGTGTAGTGAATATAAAATATATATATGTAAATTTGTTAGACGTTTAAATATGTACATGATATTTCAGATTTTCAAAATGCTGCCTTTAAAATTAAAAAGCAAGGAGCTTCAAGAAATTAAAAACATCATACAAATATATGTACATACATAAAAAGGTATTACCCGATCAAGTTGATAATGCAGAATGCTCCTCCAAAACTACGCCGCACTCGGAACCAAAACAACGAAAAATTTATGAAATAATTAACATATGTATCACCAACCGCTAGGACGACAGCGTCAAGTGAGTTATCCGACAATAGTAATAAGAAGGCTGCATGTATTGAATCGTCTCCTAGTACATGTACTCCGTCAGTACTGCAAAATAAATCGGATCAGTTGCCTGCGCTGATCCAACATAATGGAAATACTTTTTTGAGCAGGTCAAAAGTATTTCTTTCTAAGGTGACCCTAAATCAAGGAAAATTACTGAAGCAATTGTGAAATATATTATAATGGACAACAAGCCATTATCCACTGTAAAAGGAAAAGGTTTTCTGCAGATGATGAAAGAACTGGTTCCGCTTTTTAAAGTTGAAAGTAGAGAAACAATAAAATTACGAGTGGATGAAAAATATGAAGCGCTGTCTTCAATTTTCAAAGAGTATATTCGTAAGTGCGACAGTTATTGCCTAACGTATGACATATGGACGGAAACAATGAAAATTCAGTCGTTCCTTGGGGTAACAATTCATTTTTTGGACAATTTACGTTTGTTGAGTGGGACGTTAGGAGTAATCGAACTGCACGAAAGTCATACAGCAGCTTATTTAGAAGAAACTATGTTTAAACTTTTCAACGAGTGGAACGTTTGCATAAATAAAGTTTCTGCTTGTGTAACTGATAATGATGCAACCATGATGAAATTAAATAGAAGCTTGATTGGCGAAAAAAAAAAATAATACCCTTCCAAATGTAATAAAGGATGCAAATAATGGCGTTAGTACGTCGGAATCTTCGGATGAGTGTGCAACAGAAAACCCGTTTGATATTTGGAGCCATCATAAACAGTTGGCCCACCAAAATATGAAATGTAAGTTTTCCAATTTATCTGCTATAACAACAACGGAAGTTGAAGTGCAAATATATCTTGGATTAGGTTGCTTCTATCAATTAGAATCCAACAGAAATGTGGGATGATATAAAAAAAGGATTTTCCTGAATTGTATAAACAAGCTTCCAAAAATTTATCCATTGTGCAACGATCACACACACTGGAGCACCGATCACACAGCAAAGAAATCGCTTGACAGGGAAAAGACTTTCCAAATTGTTGCTTTTAAATTCTGTTTTAAATAAATAATTTGTTGTTTGTTCAAAAACTATTTGTATCTTTTATTTATTGAGAAAAGGTTTTAATAGGTAGCTGAAATAAATATCAATTAAAGGCGTACTACTGAATTTCCCTTATTTATGGTTCTGAAAGCTTTTTATCCTCACTAATAAAATACGTTAAAAAAGTTCAAAAATCCATCGATGTTTCGATACATCGATGTTTGAATGGCCGATGTTTTTGATTTCGATGTTGTTTGAAGAAACATCGATACATCGAACCATCGATGTTTCATTTCACGATGTTTGCATCCCTACTGACAGGCCGCCCGTTCGTTAGCTAGCCCTCTACCGAGTCCAGTCCGTGCGCGCACGCTCAGAACTACAGTCGCGGCGGAAGAAAATCAATCCTATTACTTTTCGGACAAACCCTGTAACCATCCAACGCATGTTCGGCAAATTGGTATAAAAGCCAAGTTTCGTCATCTTTTGACAAACCGCACGAATATAGTTATAGTCGTATATTATTTATTCCATCTCAAAACGTAACAAGCGTAAACTTCGTCCACAGAACGTAAGTTTTGGGAATATATTTTCAAATTGTAGAACTTGCATATAAATATAAAAAAAATTTGTATATTTTGACAGCCTCTTCAGTAAATTATTATTTAAAAAACCACCCTTTATATTTCCTTTCCTTATTTTCAGTAGAATTTGTGTTTGTTACGTATATTTTTATTTTTGAACATTTTTTACGACACACGTTAATATTTTAGAATGCCACTGCTCTGCTTGTTTAAATTGAGGTTAAGGTTTAAACTTTAAAATTTGACTGTTATATCTCAATTAAACTATTTTCACGGTATTAAATCTGTTTGTTTTCTTTGATTTATATTTTTATTAACAGTTCTATATCAATAGTGCATTTTTCATCGGAAAATATGTTCTCTTTTTATTGAATATTTTACTAATACTTTTGAAGTGATTTTAATCTGCTCTCTTTTGTTTTCGGCATTTTGTTTTAGTTATTCCGACAGTTTTAGCCTCTCCAGACCAATGGCATAATTTATTTTTACCAACTGTATCATTTGGCCTTGGTGAAAAGTGTATTTAGTGTTAGATATGTATATCTCTGAAATCATTTGTCTCTATACTCGTATATATGTAGAAATTTTGGCCTTTTATTTTGAATTTTTTCTTTCTTTAATCCTTTTATTTGATGCAGTTTGTCGAGATGTGGAAAATCATTCTGAGTGGTTTTTCATGTAGTCGCTTTGGTGAGCTCTAGTTGACATACAAATAATACTAGATGATGGAGTGACCAACACTAGCGGCTCTGTTGATTTACTGCACTATGGCAGAGCGCCTTTGAAAGTGCTGATGTTGTGATATTCGAAATGACAATAAGATTATAGTGAACAATGGTAAAAATATCAATAGCGAAAGGTTTTTTACAGAAAATGTTTAAAATAAAGAACTAAAAAGGAAATCCTGTGTGCCGATTCAGGCGAATGCCGAATAAGTTATTTTATTTTATAGGCCATTATCTATATATAACAGGTGGCGCAAGAATTACCTTCCGATGTTTTTTGGAAAATAAAATTTTTTTTTAAAAAATGAAAAACTTTGATTCTGCTTGTGAATTATTTTATTTGGTCTTTTAAATTTTTTACATCAAGTCGAGAATATGATATCATGTAAATGGCCGCCGCCAGAGTTGACTATGTAATTTGAGCCCTTTTTATGGCATTTTCCATCACTTTGGCCAGAACTTCCGGCGATAGGTCCTCACATTCTTGACGGATATTGCCTTTAAGAGCTGCAAGAGTCTGAGGTTTGTTGACATAAAAACGCGAATTCAAAAAGTTCCACAAAAAGAAGTCTGGAGCGGTCAAATCAGACGATGATGCTGGCCAGTGCAAATCGCCAAAACGGGATATTAGGCGCCCGGGAAATGCATCCTTGAGTATATCGGTTGTGGCACACAGTGTAGCGTACCATTGTTTATTAACGTATATTTCGCGTGTGTTTACTACACAAATGTCAAAACTGAAGTGACATTAGAGGTCAACTGCAAAATTTATAGCATCTTCTGATCGTCTTCTGACTTTTGTATGTATATATGTATATGTAAATGCGTGTCGCGTTGTTTGTCCGGTGTAAACTCCTGAGTTACTGAATCAATTTTAGTAAAATTTAGCATGTCGTGCCATGTTTGACTCAACTTAAAAGATAGGGTACTTTAAATCTCAAGTATGTTGAATGTCAAGACAATTCATATATAAACAAGAAAAAGCGTTAACTTCGGTTACACCGGAGCTACAAAAGTTTTCCTACAAGAACTTGATTTGGATAGATGAGTTTGGATGGCTATATGCTATAATGGTCCGATCTGAAAAATTTGTCGGAGATTTTACAGTTACCTTGAACAATAAGCCTTATCGAATTTCGTGAACATATTTTGTCAAATACTAAAGTTTTCTTTACAAGGACATCAAGTCGAGCGTTATTCGTCGTTCAACTCTGGGTATTAAATACTTCGTGTCAAACTTAATACATCCTGTTCAGAGTATAAATACAATTTTTTATATAATTTTAAGTAAAATGCTAAAGGCCGAAGAAAAAATAAAACCTCAACAATTACTAGAAACATTGCATATAACAATGGATGATTTAAACGGCAACGATGAATTTTTTGGTGATACTAGCAAAAAATTCTGCTTTTAGCTATTTCAAGCAAGAGGAGACACTGTTATTAGGGAGAGATTTTTTTCAGAATTTTATTAAGATTTCTTACATATTGACCATAGATGTAGATGAAATCAATCTGAAGATCAAAAATAATTATACCAGGTATATGGGGGCTTAGGAAAGTATCGAGTTCAAACTTTGGCCGTAATATGAAATACTTAAAGGGTATTATTTGCGCATGACTTTATTCTGGAAACTTCGTTAATCTTCGATTTTTATATGGCTTTTTATATGGATTTTTATGGCAGGGCATACCATAGTAAAACTCATTCTTTTGCAAAATTCCTTTGTTATTCAACATAGTTCCCTTCAAGGGTGATACACTGATTATACGGACCCTTCATCTTCTCGATACCAATTTCGTAGTATGATTTGTCCTTTGCTTCAAAATAGGCCTCACTTTCGGCGATCCTCCCTCCATTCGGCGTAAATTTTTTCTCAGCGAGTATTCTCTTGAGTTCTGATTACAGGAAATAGTCCCAGGATGCCAGCTCTGGATAATACGAATGTTGCGTTTTTCCCCGCTTTGGAGTGGGTTCATCACGTGTAGTCCACTCGGATGACTGTCGGTTTATTTTCGGAATGAAATGACAAAGCCAAGTTTTATCCATTGTCAGATATCGACGCAAAACATCTGAGATATTAAACACCTCCGAACACTGCTCCGAATCATCAACTCGTCGCTTTGTATGGTCAAAAGTGAGCTTGCTCGGCACTCACTTTGCACAGAGCTTTCTCATACCCAAATATTCGTGAATGATTTCATGTACTAATTCAGTTGATATCTTTAGAGTGCCTGATACCTGGAACAACTTCACTTGACGTTCATTCAAAATTATTTTGTGGGTTGTCTTGCTTTTAAAGTCGGCAACAACCTCTTTTTGGCGTCCACTGCGTTCGCCATTTTCGGAGCTCATTTCATCACTTCTAAACTTATCATACAAATCCTTGATGATAGATTTGCAGTTTTTGGATTTGGAAACTTGTCATGAAGTAAAGTTTTTGCTTCAACTGTATTTTTTTCTCTCAAAACGCAATATTTTATTAACACGCGAAATTCCTTTTAATCGATTTTTTCACAATTACAAAGCTTGCTTTACTCAAAATGGAATAATTCACAAACCAATGATCCGACAGTTGTATACACACTTTTGAAGGTTATGGCTAACTAAAATTCATATGGATTTAATTCTAGTAGCACCTGCTATGTGTAAGGCTGACTTTTCAATAGACCAGTTATATCAATCTCGATTAGTTTTAGGTTTTAGAAACAATCGTTAAGTGAAAAATACTATTTTTATACTCTCGCAACAAAGTTGCTAAGGAGAGTATAATAGTTTCTTCACATAACGGTTGTTTGTAAGTCCTAAAACTAAAAGAGTCAGATATAGGGATATATACCAAAGTGATCAGGGTGACGAGTAGAGTTGAAATCCGGATGTCTGTCTGTCCGTCCGTCCGTCCGTGCAAGCTGTAACTTGAGGGTAAAAACATCATGATGAAACTTGGTACACGTATTTCCTGGCTCCATAAGAAGGTTAAGTTCGAAGATGGGCAAAATCGGCCCACTGCCACGCCCACAAAATGGCGAAAACCGAAAATCTATAAAGTGTCATAACTAAGCCATAAATAAAGATATTAAAGTAAAATTTGGATCACATTAGGGAGGGGCATATTTGGACGTAATTTTTTTGGAAAAGTAGGCGTGGCCCCGCCCCTACTAAGTTTTTTGTACATATCTCGGAAACTACTATAGCTATGTCAACCAAACTCTATAGAGTCGTTTTCTTTAGGCATTTCCATATACAGTTCAAAAATGGAAGAAATCGGATAATAACCACGTCCACCTCCCATACAAAGGTTATGTTGAAAATCACTAAAAGTGCGTTAATCGACTAACCAAAAACGTCAGAAACACTAAATTTTACGGAAGAAATGGCAGAAGAAGCTGCACCCAGGCTTTTTTAAAAATTGAAAATGGGCGTGGCGTCGCCCACTTATGGATCAAAAACCATATCTCAGGAACTACTCAGCCGATTTCAATGAAATTCGGTATATAATATTTTCTTAACACCCTGATGACATGTACGAAATAGGGGTGAAATCGGTTTACAACCACGCCTTCTTCCAATATAACGCTATTTTGAATTCCATCTGATGCCTTCTCTGTATAATACGAGTATATACATTAGGAACCAATGATGATAGCGGAATAAAACTTTACACAAATACGGTATTTGAAAAATATGTAAATGACGGATAATGAAATCTCGATTATCACTTTATCATGCGAGAGTATAAAATGTTCGGTGACACCCGAACTTAGCCCTTCCTTACTTGTTCTCTATAGCAACATGTTGCTAGAGTATGAAAATGGACGCATATTAGGTCAGAAATTAATATGTAATTGTCACAAAAAAGTTGGACGTGATTGAAAAAAAATTATTATATATTATATTGTTAATGAGGGTATACCAACATGAACAAACCCATCGGAAAGATCGTGTGACAACAGCAGTTTAGCCTTAATTTGTATGGGGAAGAGCACTCACTTTCGATCGCTCACTAAATTAAATAAATATTACAATATGACTTTTAGATCTATTTTGCGCCACTAAAAAAAAATAATTATACAGTACTTCATTGTTTCATTGAGCCAAATTGAAGTCAATTATGGACTCAATTTTCTTAAATGTATAATAAGGAGAACGTTTGTTATGATATTCAACATAATATAAAAAAGTGGCTCTAGGGTACTTGCAATACTAGTAAGGATGATAAAGTTAGTGTGTACTGAGAAAATAATTAGAAAGTATTCAAATGTGTGAAATATTTCCCGCTGCGTAAAAACTTAAACACGAAAAATCTTTCAGAATCAATTAAGCCAGTTATTCCTTTTACGATAAAAAAATTGAAAGGAGTGCATCTTGCAAGTACATACTCGTATACTCGTATGTATGCACTGCATTTACTCGAATGCAGGAAATGCGCCACGTTACACTTAGACATACATACATGTGAACATATATTAGTCTTTTAAATGAAAAGTTTATCCTTACAAAATGCAGAGTGCTTGCAGCAGAACTTTGTAGAAACCTCAAAACCGCCTACCGCGTCTACATAGATATTTGCCAGATTTCGCCATTTGCTATCCCGCTGGCTACTTTCAACTTGGTTGTCTTTCGCGTGGCAGATGCTCTCAATGTCTTCCTCGCTGCTTTTAAGCTAATAATATTATTTCCATAGTTTGGCATTCATTGTGATTTACTGCGAAATTACAACGGCAACGACACCAGTGCGAAGGAAGTCGCAAAAATATTTCATTTCATTTAAAATTGCAATGCCAATTAATTTTGTGATAGTTTAAAATTTTTGCACCAACTGTGTCACTTTCAATTACAAATTATTGTCTCTGTCTCATATTCGAAACGTTTGATATTTTACTGCAAATGAGCAGTTTTCATACTCTCGCAACATGTTGCAGAGAGTGTAATAACTAGATTTGTTTAATTAATGGTTGTTTGTAAGAACCAACACTAAATGAGGTAGATTTTGCTTTATATATACATATATAAAAGTATAATATGTTTTACTCTTATAATTAACGAGGGATATCATATTTCTAAGGCTCTATTTAGACAAAGCTCTTTGCTATATCCTTATTCGCGCTAGATTTATTGTAATATGAAAGAATATGATAAAAATCAATATTGCGTTTTATTGTATTTTAATTTCGTCCATTTTCAAAATATAATATAGGTAAAGCTTTCAAGGTAAACTTACATATGTACGAACTTTGTTTGCAACTGTTTGAGGTGTTCCTGACATATGGGATTTCAACTAAAGATTTATGGTTGTAAGTGCTAAAAGTAACCATCTTTACATCAGTTCAAATGCGTTCCTTTTGCACAATATTCGCTCTATAATTTGGTACTTCCGAAGTGTTTTTTAGTGAGTTGATGCAATTTTACTAGGAGGACGAGTCCATTAAATTCCGGAGATTAAATTCCGAAGAAATCGGGAAATAATATGCATAAATGACTTAAAATATCAGAATATTTTTAATGTATTTTAATTAATTAAAAAATCTATTATTTCTTGATAATAACTGATTCAGAAAATATTGGTTAGTCTCTAAACATACAGGGTTTGGCCTAAAAGGAATAGGGATTCCACCATGACTGTACTTCGGAGCGTGCGCTCAGCGACTGGATCCGGTAGAGGGCGTTCCTAACTAACGAACGAGCGACCGGTCAGCTGTCTCCGAGCACCTGGAGAGTCAGGATAAACATTTTCGCGTGACGTGTTTCTGGGAGTGCTGCAAGCCGAAGCGTTCGTTAGAGCAGAGATATGCGACTAAATTCGTATGAAACTCAGTACATCTGCGACAGAGACATTTGATATGATCAAGCATGCTTATCCAGATGTTGCTTTAGCAAGAAGTGGTGTGTTTCGATGGCATGATCCCGAGACAAAGGAGGCAATCTTCCGAGTGGCACACACCACAATTAGCAAATCCAAAGTGAAAACGATTTTCATTGCCTTTTTTGACATCAAAGGCATCATCCACTATGAATTTTTTCCTCCTGAACAAACCGTCAACGCCAAGTTTTACGTGGAAGTCCTCAAAAGACTCAAACGAAGGGTTAATCAGGTCCGACAAGACATCGCAGCCGATTGTAAGTTGCACCACGACAAACTTCCCGGCTCACATCGCCTTACTTGGAAGCTTCTATCTAACCCAGGCCGGCATCCCACCGCTTCCGCAGCCCAGATGTGGCTTCCCCGGCCTCTGTTTTGTTTCCTTGCCTGAAAAAGCCGATGAAAGGCAAGTATTTTGACAGAGGGGATCCAAGCAGCATGCACCTCTCCTCTCAAGCCTATTCCGGAGAATGCCCTACATGACGCCTTCAATGCTTGGAAATCGCACTGGCAGCGCTATATCGTCGCAGAAGGAGCCTATTGTGAAAGTTTTTAAAGAATTATAACGATTGGTTCAATAAATCGAATCAGTCCTATTACTTTACGGACAAACCCTGCATATACCTGGTATAATGATTTTCGAAGTTCCGGTAGGCTTTTTACCGTTTATATCGGTCAAAATAGAATATATGGACTTTGGTTATATCTAAGTAATATTAATGTGGCGTATAATCCTGACAATACTATGATGGTGTTAGTGAGTGAAATTCATCCTTGAATATTGGGGTAACCATTTAATAAAATTCGAATTTTTTAGGTGAATAAATATATGGGTTACCTTAAGAAAATTAGAGTATAAATATTTTCTTAAGTATACTTATTTTCTGGATATTCTTCGTTTGCTGTTAACCGCATTTCATGATACTATTTTGTTCAGCCCAATTGGGAAATGGTTATAATATGCCAGAAAGGCAGCCGTCAAAAAATGTAGCCTTTTAGTTTCTTCCACTATATACATACATGATGATCAAATGGTTAGACTAGAAGACAAATATTTGTATACTATTATTTAATGTAAATACAGAAGAAGGGACAGCTAGTAAAGCTGCGCCTTATGAGCGATGGGTTCAGGAATTTTGTTCATTTTGGCACCATCAAATACTCAATCGATATTAAGTTTCGAACTTGTATGTGTAGATTATCTTTGATCCAGGATTATCGTACTTAATCTACCAAAATATCATACTTAACTTCTGCACACCTTGTTACCAAGATCACGTTCCTTCTCTTGTTCAGAGAAGAAATGTGTTCACAATAAGGATTATATTTATAAATATAGTTTACAGACAGCCAAACGGCTTGGAGATCACTAAAGTCTCTTAGGGTTTCGCCAAAGTTATTGAAAGAATGCCAAGATTTATTAGTGGAGCTAACATCATATTTCATGATAAACTTGCAATGTGTTCCGGGGCATAGTGATATTCCTGAGAACTTGAAGCATATGAATTAGTGAGAACAGACACCACCCTACAATTAGATTCAAAAACAAGTAAGGAAGGGCTAAGTTCGGGTGTCACCGAATATTTTATACTCTCGCATGATAAAGTGATAATCGAGATTTCATTATACGTCATTTACATATTTTTCAAATACCGTATTTTTGTAAAGTTTTATTCCGCTATCATTATTGGTTCCTAATGTATATACTCGTATTATACAGAAAAGGCATCAGATGGAATTCAAAATAGCGTTATATTGGAAGAAGGCGTGGTTATGAACCGATTTCACCCATATTTCGTACATGTCATCAGGGTGTTAAGAAAATACCATATACCGAATTTCATTTCAATCGGTGGAGTAGTTCCTGAGATATGGTTTTTGGTCCATAAGTGGGCGAGGCCACGCCCATTTTCAATTTAAAAAAAAAGCCTGGGTGCAGCTTCCTTCTGCAATTTCTTCCGAAAAATTTAGTGTTTCTGACGTTTTTTGTTAGTCGGTTAACGCACTTTTAGTGATTTTCAACATAACCTTTGCATGGGAGGTGGGCGTGGTTATTATCCGATTTCTTCCATTTTTGAACTGTATATGGGAATGCCTGAAGAAAATGACTCTGTAGAGTTTGGTTGACATAGCTATAGTAGTTTCCGAGATATGTACAAAAAACTTAGTAGGGGGCGGGGCCACGCTCACTTTTCCAAAAAAATTGCGTTCAAATATGCCCCTCCCTAATGCGATTCTTTGTGCCAAATTTCACTTTAATATCTTTATTTATGGCTTAGTTATGACACTTTATAGCTTTTCGGTTTCCGCCATTTTGTGGGCGTGGCAGTGGGCCGATTTTGCCCATCTTCGAACTTAACCTTCTTATGGAGCCAAGGAATACTTGTACCAAGTTTCATCATGATATCTCAATTTTTACTCAAGTTACAGCTTGCACGGACGGGACGGACGGACAGACGGACGGACAGACGGACGGACAGGCGGACGGACAGACGGACGGACGGACGGACGGACAGACAGACATCCGGATTTCGACTCTACTCGTCGCCCTGATCACTTTGGTATACATAACCCTATATCTGACTCTTTTAGTTTTAGGACTTACAAACAACCGTTATGTGAACAAAACTATAATAAGTACTCTCGTTAGCAACATTGTTGCGAGAGTATAAAAAGATTAGGGTATTTACAAACCTCTAGGCACTTGAAAATGTGGAATGAATTTAAAAGAAATGATATAAGAACTCTAGTAGGAGTGCTAACAGGTCTCCAGGCAGACATGCTGGTAGACTGGGAATGGCATATAATGTCTATTGTAGAAGCTGTCAGGAGGAAGAAGACAATTAAACATCTTCTATGCGATTGTAAGGCTCTATATGAGAAAAGAATACGAGTAGCAACTATCAGTAGAGGGTATCCTGACGGCGGAAGTTGCGCGGATACAACTGTTCATACTGAGGAACTTTATTAGAAGCACGAGGAGGTTCAGAAAGGAGCCAATAGAGTGAAGAGACTTTAGTCCCAGTGGTATCACAACGGGCCTCCTAAAGGCCTAGGTATGCCGTTAAGCAGACACTGTATCTAACTACTTATCTACCAAAACCAAATTTTGATCCTTATCACTGAATTTTACGTTATGTTAATGAACAGCGTGATGACCTGAGTCGGTTCAGCAATGCCCGTCTGTATATGGTAAACGCGAAATTCTTCAGTATTTGAGTAATCTGTAATTTTGCAAACGTGCTTTTCAACAAAAGAAGCTGCTCATTTATCGGAACCGACAATATCTATAATAATAATATACTATATATACACTATAATATATAGCTACCATATAAAATCAAGTTCTTGTCTGAAAATGTGTCTATTTGAGAAGTCATCTTCACAAAATTTGGCACAAAATATTGTTGAAGACAACGATACGATCTGCGAAGAAATTGTTCACCATAGCATATAGCTGCCAAACTGACCGATTAAAAGTAAAAAAGAAAACTTAATACCCTTCATGATATACCAAATACACCTATGAAGGTCATTAAGTTAAAATTTTTTTCTTGATTTACTACAATTTGGTATTTATATTGAATACCGTTACAAGACAGCAAATGTTTATTGTATTTCCTACTATTTTAGCATAACACGTCAACTTGTATACTCGTAAGGAAATATGAAATACTGGCGTGTAAAAATACGTGAAATACAATTTGTAGAATTTCTGCAATTTTTATTGTGAAAAATATTGCAATTTAATTATTTCACTTTTTTTGTTGCAGATGCGAAAAAACAATAGCAATACACTAGCATTACAGCAGCGTTAGCAGAAAAACAAATGTAACGTGAGCCATTGTGCGGGCGCGTAGAGGAGGCTGCCTTGATGCCAATGCATCAGTATCAACAGCGAGTGTTATTGAACAATGGGTGATATGCAAATGAAAATGAAAAGTGCGAAAAATAATGTAGATACACCTACATACACAATGTGTGTAAATATAGACTTACACTATGTAAATGTGTGTGTGTGTGTGTGTGTGTGTGTGCTGTGGGAGATATTGGAAAAGAAATGATGCATGCATTATTAACAATAAATGGAATAAATTATAATTACAATTAAATATGACAGCTGATGTATACGGCAGAAATTAAATATATTATATTTTGTTTGCAACTGAATACAACATGTGTTAAAACACGTACCAATTATATATGTACATACAGCATGTATGTACTCAAGGTTTTAAAAGTACGTGGCCGGCAACCCTGCGAGAATACATTATAATATTTTAATTTAGAAAATTGAAATGAGAAGTTCGTGGGTCTTGAATTGAATCATTCTTGGATGTTAGTTTGACACGCTTTCAACAGATTCTGAAAGACATCAAAAGGGTCGTTATCACAACAGTCGGGTCCACGTAACCGAAAAAGATCTCGAATTTCATCAGACAAAAAACAAGTCCACTCAACACAGTCTTTAGTATTGTTTGGCTGATGTTTTTTTGTGTTCTCTTTTGCATAGATGATAATCACTTGTCATTTGGTGAAAATTTTAAGCAAAACAAAATAAAAAGAAAGTAAGGAAGAGCTAAGTGCGGCTCTAATCGATTATTTTATACTCTGGCAACTTGCAATGATCTAAGACGCTTCTGGTGCTGGAAAAACTTTGTAATAGAAAGATGTTGCCAAAGAACTAAACATTTATTATTCAATGAAATTGTGAATAAAATACAATCAATTATTGTCTTTTCTTGATTTTTATTGGCGGCACAATTAATATGCCACAGACTAATAAAAGGTTTCATGGTTTCATCAAGATACCTCACATAACATCACCAATCGTATGGAGTAAAGTCAGCCGGATACAATTGGAAAATCTTGATATTAGTTATATGGGGCCTAGGTCAAGTTTTCGTTTAATTTTAGGCACATAATAGTTAATACTTTCTTATTTTAATTATTCTTATTTTAATTGAGATAATTCACATATTGGTCGATATGTGTAAAGTCACCCGGAAGTTCAAAAATCGAAATTATATTAGGCATATGGGAGTTAAGGGAAGTATCGACCCTATTCAACCCATTTTTGACACACAGACATACTATTTTCAAGGAACGATTCTCTTTGATTTTCAATTATATAACTTACACATTGACCGATATTTGTGATAAAAAGTCAACTTTAGGTACTGGAGTCCACACATTCGTTACCTAGGTTTCTGAACAGTTTTGGTCCGACTAGTACAATTTTTCGTTATAAGATGGCTTAACTCAGAGGAATTATTCGTTCAAAGTTTCACCCGATAGTACATTCCTCAGTGCTAGATTTGTTTACTGAAAAGAAAAATAATCAAATGGAATTTAAAAATGTGATGTCATAATACTAACGACTGAATCATATTGATATCTGTAAAATATTCTCCTCCCATATAAGTTATTACTACATTATATTACTGTGAGAAAATAACAGTAAGACTTTTTAATTTAAATTTCGCGCAAAAGCCCATTAGGCGAAATATTTTTCTTGTATGTTGGTATGACTATACGTGGCTTCTTTGACAAATGTTACATCAAAATAATCATTTGCGCTTATTGTGCGCTTGGAATTCTGAAGTACATCAACTGATAATCAACAAGTCAATAAAATATAGGAATTGATGTTTGAGAATCGACGACTAACAGTCAGAGATCTTACTCGCATCGTTGGAATATCGGAAGAATCAGTGAAAATCATTTTAATTGATTATTTGGGCCTAAGAAAAGTCAAAAAAAAAAAAAATTCGACAAACAGCGTCGTGTTAACGTTTGTGGAACAATAGATAGATAGATAAATAAATGAGGATTGCACCGCGACCTAGGATCTATTGTGCCCTCTGTGGAACAATGCTTTCCGCCTACCAGGAAGTCATAAAAACGTATTATTACTGAGGATTAGTCTTGGCTTTTATCCTACGACTATTATACTAATCGAGTGTTACGGTTGTTTGCCCGAAGCTATTCGTAACAAGTAAGGAAGGGCTAAGTTAGGGTATAACCGAACATTTTATACTCTTGCAACTTGCATAGGTGAACAAAACTATAATACTCTGTAGCAACTGGTTGCAAGACTATAAAAAGAGGACGGAATTATAGGCGGATAACTCTTGGTTTTTGCGCCATGACAACGTACCGTCGCATACTGCATTGATTCTTTGTGAGTTTTTCGCCAAATTTTCAACCAATATCGTTCCGCAACAACCGTATTCGCCTAATTTAGCTCCGTGTGACTTCTGGCTATTCAGCAAACTCAAACGACCGCTCCGGGGAAACCATTTTGAGTCAATTGAAGACATTAAACATGAAACGCTACGTGCGTTAAAGACTAATTCCGGAAATTGACTTTAACAACTGTTTCGAGGTTTGGAAAAAACGTTAACACAAATGTATTGGAGCCAAAGGGGATTACTTTGAGGGCGACGATGTAGATTTTGAGGAATAAATTAAGAATTTTAAAATTATGAACAAGTAGTACTATTTTTTGTTCAGAATAGTAGCTATCACCTTGCCGAATCTAATAGAAAACTGGTATTCTTTCTTTCTTTCTTAATTGGCGTAGACACCGCTTACGCGATTATAGATAGCCGAGTTAACAACCGCGCGCTAGTCGTTTCTTCTTTTCGCTACGTGGCACCAATTGGATATTCCAAGAGAAGCCAGGTCCTTCTCCACTTGGTCCCCCGGCGGGTACTGCGTCGAATACTTTCAGAGCTGGAGTGTTTTCGTCCATCCGGACAACATGACTGGAATTACAATAATAAATATAGACTGGCATAATCCTACAGAAATGTTATAATAATGAGATATCACTTTAACATATTTAGGCCCGTCTATAGAAGAAGCGTTAACAGACGAACATGGATCTTATATGAAATGCACAACGTCTTCTTTCAGCTCCTTTCCTAATACTGTGACGAATGTTGAGCGAAACAAGCAGCCTGCCGAAAGTCTACTGCAGATGCAATGAATTGCGGCATCCAATGAATTTGTAATCAGCTGCCAATACTACTTTTTTACCGATAATTTCGATCCTGTAGTTGTTTACAGAGTTATCGAAGAGAAAAAGACCGCCCATAGTGCAATGGCATATTTGGATCATATTTGTGATATTAATTTACATATTTTTGCGAAGTTTCCTTTCTTATCGCTTTGTTTTGTCAAGCAGCGTATGTGAGAAACGATTTGAAAACACTGCGACAATTGCGTCATCATTCCATATGGTTCAAAGTAGTACAGGTATCCTGCCAAAAAGACGAAAGGAACGTAAACTCACAGGAACAATAAGAGCCAGTCCTATAACTTATGTTTGCTTGAGCTTTGCTAAACATCTCAAAGCTGTGCCTACCAAAATATGCAAACATTTGCTCATGAATTGACAAATTATGAGAAAATAAACTAAGTTGCATGAAACGATTATTTATCATATTGTGTAATGGGGTAACTTTGGCAAATTTATCCTACGCATGAAACTGCTGGTTGTCGCAAACTTGGAAATACTTTTTAATCCGCTTGAAACGTTCACGAGTCATCCTCACTTTGACGCATTGTACTCCAAGAGCTGCATCGTCGGAGTAATAACTGCGTATTGAAGGCTTAGGGGAGTATCCTGTCACCAACAAAATACAATGAACTGGGAAATCTAATCGTACTCAGTACAAAAGGTTGGGTCACTACAATTGGTTCCTGCATACTTCATGGCACAAACCACTAAATAATTAAAAACTTCGTCATCAACTTTTTCCTTTTTCTTACTCAATATCTTTGCCCCGAATTCCCATCTCTACTTCTACTCTAATAAAAACGATCAGTATATATCAGCATTTCAAATATCTTGAAATTCATCGTACTCCGAATCGGAATTAGTCAGTATATCTGAACCTTCTTGCATCCTCAAATATTACATTTCGACTGATTTTGAGCACAAATTTTATTTCATCAAACACAGTATTTATTTTAAATCCAACTCAATACACGATCTAAAGTTATGTGACATCAGCTGTATGAATGTATACCTTAAAGGCCTAGTGATACATTTACGCATTACTAACTATGAGGACTTTCTAGGTTAAGGTTTAATTTATAAAATAGATCGTTCTTCATATTATTTACAAATTGTTTTTTCTTTTCATTTTCACAGCATTTCGAAAGGATAAAGATGTTTTAAAAAAAGCTTTAAAAAACTGCGTTGATACTATGTTTGCTTGGCTATTTCCGTAAAATGCGAGAAACGTTTTTCTACATATAATGTCTGAAGATTATGGGAAAATTTTACGAAAAGCAGTAGTCCAACTCGTTTTTAATTGAAGCGGCTTATAAAAACAGAAACGTTTTCTCATCTCGGGGCCTTAATGGGTTAATAAGTTATCGCTATACAATTTGGTATAAATTATCCTGGGTGACTTGTAAGTCTCGAATCGTACACGATTTGTTTATATATATTTACAAGGTGCGTTCCAAAGTAAACAGGACTTAAAAAAAAAAAAAAAACGGAACAAATGGTTTTTTCGGAAAAATCAATTTATTTTATTCAAAATAGTCTCCTTCTGCTTCAGTACAGCCTTTTGCATGGTTCAAAAGCATGTCGAATGATCGTTGTAGCTCATTGGCCGGTATGGCCGCCAGCATTGCCGGTGCAAGCCTCTACGTCTGCATAACGCTTTCCTTTCATGGGCAAATGCATTTTTCCGAAAAGGAAGAAGTCATACGGTGCCATATCAGGTGAATATGGAGAGTGGTCAATGGTTAAAATGAGCTTTTTGGTCAAATAAACCTCTTTAATGATGTCCTTCGAATGTTGGATTCTGAGAAATTTTTGGTCGTCAGTCAATTTGTGCGGAACAAACCGTGCACACACCTTTCGTAAGCCCAAATATTAGGTCAAAATGCGATAAATCGACGTTTTGAAAATGTTCAATTCCATTTCCATGAATGTCAATGATGATTTCTGCTGATTTTTGACGAATTCACGTACTTTAAAACAAAATTTAATGTTGGCTCTTTGTTCGTAGCTCATTTTTGCACCGATAACACAAACATACTGACACTGAAAACGCAATAACTTCACTCACTGAAAAATCGTTAAAGATAGCAGATTCTAACGCACCAGTCGACATATAGATGGCGCCACCAGGGGCGCTAGATTCAGAAAGTCCTCTTTGCTTTGGAAACCTCCTTGTATACTTCTATATGAACTAACAAAATATATTTCATTATAAAAACAATTGATTTTTTTCTAAATTACTTGCTATCTCTATGCCTCGCAGGGAATTAACAAATATGCTTCCATGTGTGTGAAAATCAGGAACTACAACAGCACACAAAACTGCAGATAATTGATAAAACGGACAATTGACAGTTGTGTACTTTACATATTATACTCGCGCATACAAGCGCGGCTACTTACATAAGATACGAGTAATTTATTTCCAGCGTATGGTGGGGCGATTCTGCTAAATTATAACTGCAAATTAAATGGTAAGGTCTCTTTGCAATATGAATATGTTAAAAATGATTTCCTCATAATGAATATTAAGTGTGAATTTCTTAATTTAAATGTGCGAATATTTGCTTTTGCTTTATGCGTAACTACTCAAGTTAAGTTGTATTTTATTATAATAATTTACATTCATATTTTAAATTTCAAGAAGCTCATTTATTAATTATTTTCCGTTGGAGCGAAGTTAACTTAAGCTATAAGTTTTTGGTAGTAGGCAGATTTAATTTGAGTGTGGCTGTCTCAAATATTTTTTTGAGATTGAGTTGGCTTGAACTTATTATTTTGAAAGAAACAAACACTTGAAGGTTTATCCATGCCTGTTGTAGTGGCATATTTTAGAAAGAGATCTTTTATTTTATATGTCTTTGTTTGTCGAAAGAGGATTTTACTTCTCATTTATTGCCTACTCAAAATCTTGTAACGTCGACTCATCAGATGTTGTCATCGTCCATGCCTCTGCCAGTTGCCAACAGTTATTCTGCGTTGGATTTTGAGGCTGACGTTGTTGTTGATGTTAATGCAGGTTTCAAGATAGACGAAATTATCTACGACCTCGAAGTTATGACTGTCAACAGAGACGTGAATATACCCGCGGTAGGGCATGCCTGTCGTAAGAGGCGACTAAGATCCTGGCTTCCACGGGGAGCAGTAGCCCTTGGAGGTAACTCCAATCTGCTCATTGGGTTTGGCCCTTTGTGGAGATTCGTGGTGGCTGTGGTTAAAACCCAAATCGCGGGAAGAACTGACTTTGTCAGTTGAATGTGGAGTTGCATTGCAACCGGGTGCCGGACCCAAAGTACGGCCTCGAGCCCTACCAAGTTGGTTAGTGTATCCATGCCACACTGCCAATTGGTACTGAAAATGCTTACCCATTTAACCCGTGGAGTTAAGCTGGCGACAGCAGGATCCCACGTTAAACACATCAGACGTTGTCAACAGAGACGTGAGAGCGAAGTCGCGTGTGCGACGACGGTTTGTTTGATGACAGGTAAAATTTTGTCTTGCCCTCGTTCGCTACCAGACCCATTTGCTTTGCTTCCTTATCCATTCTGGAGAAAGCAGAATTAACGCCGCGGTTCTTGAGGCCAATGATAACAATATCATTGGTGTACGCCAGCAGTTGTACACTCTTATAGAAGATTGTACCTTCTCTATTTAGTACTGCACATCGAATTATTTTACTCAATAGTACGGATAGATTGAAGAAGTCGCACGATAGCGAGTTGCCTGTCTGAAACCGTTTGGTATCGAACGGCTCGAAGTGGTCCTTCCCGATCCTGACGGAGCTTTTGGTGTTGCTCAACGTCAGTTTACACAGCCGTAATTGTTTTGCGGGGATACAAAATTCAGATATCGTGGCATAAAGGTAGCTCGTTTTTATGCTGTCAAAAGCAGCTTTGAAATCGACTAAGAGGTGGTATGTGTCGATCTTCTTATCACGGGTCTTTCCCAAGAAGCGCTAAAGGTTGGTGAATATATGCTCAGTTGTTGATTTTCCAGGCACAAAGCTACACTGATAAGGTCCAATCAGTTTATTGACGGTGGGCTTTAATATTTCACACAATACGCTCGATAGAACCTTATACGCGATGTTGAGGAGGCTTATCCCACGGTAGTTGGTGCAGAATGTGAATTAGGCAGAGAACACTTAAATTCCAATCGTCGGGCATGCTTTAGTCCGACCATATTCTACAAAGAAGCTGATGCATGCTCCTTATCACTTATTCGCCGCCGTATTTGAATGCGGATTGTGGCTAGAAGTTCATCCACCGGGGTTAATGCCAGGACTCGGAGACGGAGTTTCTCTCTCACCACGAATCTTATACCGAATTTGCGTTCCTTTTAATGACCACTGTAAAGTTTTCATACGTTTTTTACGTGGCGGGTCCCAAACCCAGCGCACAACATTGGGGAATAGTTCACCTTTTCACTTTAATAAATAATCATTTCTGTCCACTCACAAGTGAATAGCGCTCGGAGAACTTTCCTTACTTGCGTGAATTTCTACCCATGTCTCCATCTTGCTCCGAGTATATATGTAAATGTATAAGCGATCAGTGACTCAGCGATGAACTAATCGATCAAAGATCTAGGAAGGAATATTTTGTATTTGTAAATAGTATTATAGCTTCGGCCAGCCGAAGTTAATATTTTTTGGTTATTTTTTCTTGGTTTTATGTCTATTGGTGGTCTTGTGAATTGGTTTCTCACCAGTAAAGTGGAAATAACAAATATTGGTTTCATTAATCAAATCTCATTTCTATTGTGACAGATCAGTGATTGGATTTTTAACTATTCGCTGTAGGGATTTTTGTTTCTGTAGCTGAGCAGTTTTAGATCTCGGCGCTTAGGACCCTCATTCCTTTAATTACCTGGTTTTTTGCGCACGCGCCGGTTGGGCGGGAGGTGAGGAATCGTTGGGTTATTAATAATACCCAAGTTAATATGTCTTTTAAATTCTGCCTGAATTATTTGCAATCGATCGTAGCGAGAGCTTTACCCAAAGGTCGGAATCTATAAGAAACCACGTTGTTTTAGGAAAAAGACAGTAGCAAGAGGGGTTAATAAACCGATTTATCTGAAGTTGTCAATCAAGTATCTGCAAGATAAATAGTTAATGTTTAAAATCTGCCTTACGCTGTATTCTTAAGAATTTATGGAAAGTTGTGAATTTATGGAATGCTTGGACTCTTTTTTACAGGGTTAGTTGACAGTATTGATTAAACCGTCTTTAAATTTTGATCTCTTATTATGTTCTCCATTTAAATTTTTTGAGAAATCAC
This sequence comes from Bactrocera neohumeralis, assembly GCF_024586455.1. Taxonomy (NCBI): domain Eukaryota; kingdom Metazoa; phylum Arthropoda; class Insecta; order Diptera; family Tephritidae; genus Bactrocera; species Bactrocera neohumeralis. Next base: position 41,679,430 of record NC_065920.1, on the reverse strand, counting down.
GAAGCGTGAAAAACGCTTGGAGGATCATTGTGATTAATGACGGATGGTATTATCTTAAATGCCATCCAACATTTACTGGCATACATAACTGTATGTTTTTTTATCGGCAGCGAACCCCTTTTACACTTTCAGCTGACATATTTTCTAAACACACATGCACATAAATCAAATCTCCAGCCAAGCAGTTTATTTAGTTGTATTACAGATGGTTTGCGATTTGTCTCCGACGCACTTCAAGCCGCTGGCATTACTGTAAATTTATTGTTTTTGCTTTTGCCTTTCTCCTCAACAACTCTTTTGCGCTTTTTTGTGTGGACGCGCATACATTTTTATTTCGAAACACCCATCATATTCCTATCAACAGCTGTTAAATCGTTCTTTCATATCCTTTTCCATCAACTTCCCATTTATATTGTTAGTCGCACGAGTAAGTCCGTTATTGTTTCGTGAGGGAGTGGGAAGTGGGATTGGATCAGAGGGCAAACCAAATGCCACTCGAAAATCCTTCAACTAAATTACAACACATTATCGACATTTGTCACCTTTACGGGACTTTTGTGCACCCGAAACGTTTCACACCTCGTTCGGCTGCCGCATTGCCATGTCAACAGAATGTTGCTCAGCTTGCCACTTGAATGCGCCGAAGGTTCACAAGAATGGCTGAAGAGATTTCGAACGTGTACTAAGTCAGTGCGAAAAAGTGCTTGAACGAAAATCAAAATACATAAATAAATAAATGTGCAAATAAATCAATGTACTGCAGTATTGTGGAAAATCGACAAGACGATGATGGCGACGCATCTTAACACTTTAGTCAAGCATTTTTCGCACTTCCAGCCATCCCCGCTCTCCAGCACGGAGCATCTTTCTTCTCAGCGAAGTCTCTGTGAATTGACTGTGATAACAAAACATGTGTTGGCAGTAAGAAAATTGCGCTTTGTTTATGGAGTTTTGTGCGAGGTATTACCGATATGTCCGCAAAGTTTTGGGATTTCTTTTAGGTTTGTGTTTCTTTTTGCTTCTTCGTCTCTTTCGATATTTTGGGGTATCTACCGAAGCCTTGAGTTGAGCGCTTGAGTTAGGGTAAGGATACGACCTTACAAATATCCGAGCTCCCATTATATTCGAGAACTTAAAAATTTCGACGAAGTTAAATAAATTTATCTTTTGAATGTCATTCTCTTTGCGGGAATAGTCGACGTACGTATGAAACAGCTTTCATTGTATGACCTCAGGAAATATTCCAATGGCTCTATAACCGTCTAAGTGAAACCAAATCGTGACTATTTTCGTAAATTTACGGGGTTATATCCACTTGTGAATTAAAAAAAAAATACGATTTATTGTCTTGAATACATTATGTATATCCAATGCACACTTATTTGAGAATATTCTCCGGAAATATATGCGTTTTTGTAAGATTATTTTAACTAAGTGTAATCGGTTCCCAAAACATAAACCACGTTTTTCTCGAAACGATGTTCTCAGAGTTAGTGAGGAGAATGTACTTGAAACGGTTGATAATCTGGAAGTTTTCACACAACCTTCTTAGATCTGTTTTTCAATTAGTGATCAAAGAAATATACATATTTTCCAAGTAGTGATCAGAGAAAAAAGTGTTTGATAACTATTTCCATTTCTAAGCCACTCTCAAGTGTAAAATTTTTCATAAAATCGACTTTTTTGGGAAGGCTGGATACACAAAAAAGCTTTATGTGTGGGTGCCGCATGATTTGACGCAAAAAACCCTTCTAGACCGAATCAATGTCTGCGATATGCTGCTGAAACGAAACGAACTCGACACAGTTTTAAAGCGGATGGTGACTGGCGACGAAAAATGGATCAAATACGACAATATCACATGAAAACGGTAGTAGTCGAAGACCGGTGAATCGTCCCAAACAGTGGAAAAGCCGGCATTGACGGCTAGGAAGGTTTTGCTGTGTGTTTGGTGGGATTGGACGGGAATCATCCACTATGAGCTGCTCTAATATGATCTGACGCTTATTTCTACCATCTACTGCATACAACAGGACTGCTTGAGGCAGGCGATCGACCAGAAGCGTCCAAAATTGGCCAACCGGAAGGGTGTAGTGTTCCACAAGGACAACGCCAGACCACACACTTCGTTGATGACTCGTCAGAAGCTACGGGAGCTCGGATGGGAGGTTTTATCGCATCCACCATATAGACCGGACATAGCCCCAAGTGATTACCACCTGTTCCTGTTCATGGCAAACGCCCTTGTTTGCGTATAGTTGAACTCAAAAGAGGCTTGTGAAAAGTGGCTGTCCGGGTTTTTCGCAAATAAGGAAGTCGTATGGAATTGGGGCAAAGTTTATTATGTTTGGCATTAAATTCTCTTCTATTTAAACTAAAAAAAAATAAAAAAAGTCAAGTTTGAACATATTTTTAAACAACAAAAAGAAAATTGTTTTTGGTCAAAAACCACTTTTTTCACATTTTTAAAAAATTTTAAAATTTTACACTATTTTTTTAAATTTTCTTAGTTTAACTAGAAGATAAATTATTAAAAAATATGAATCTCTTTGAGTTTTTTATTTCCGATAGAAATTGCGACCTGCATCCTGCCCGCCGTCCGACAAATGCACATGCGAGATGCATCGGGCAATTGCTTCCCAAAGGCAAAATATCAAAGATTTCGTATCCAAACAATTTGTGAATGATATTTAAATATGTAGCTATACACTTAAGAAATTTTGCTCTAATTACTTATTTCTTTCCCTCCCAAAAAAATCCTCGAAAAAATCGATTTATTTAAGTCTCTAAAGCAGGCTCCTCCTTAAGTCACGGTGAGTTCTTTTTCAATTGGATATTTCTACGTATACGAAATCACCCTCTTTTAGCTTATATCTAGTTGCTATCTCTCAAACACCAAACACCTTAATATTTATTCATTGGAAGTTGTCATATTTTTTATCAAATGATCGTGGGATCCCGGATTGGGTGTTGTCATGATTCGCGCTTTTACGCGATATAATATGGGGGACATGACATCACACGTTCAAGTAATTAAAATTATTAAAACTCACTTCACCGCTTCCAGCTTTAAAAGGTGAGACTATTTAGCGTAACTTACTTCTTTGGGTAATATTGATATGTCAATTTACTTTCTAACAAATTATCCATCAACCCTCGTTTATGTACAACAATGTAAAGATTGTACTTATAAATAGTATCTTTTGAAAATATTCAGTTTGAAGAAGTTCTGGTTCAGTTAGAAGTTTGGCGGATGGTCACGTCCACTTGAAGCATAAAATTTCAACACACATTTACATAGTTTTCTATATGAGCACGTTTGTAAACTTTTCACAAACCCCATTGTGTAAAAGAAAATATTTTGGAAGCTCTAAAAAAATTTATAAATTGTAATAATAACAACAAGCGATGAAGTAGTTAATGTGTAAAATAGTCGATGTGGAAGATTTACGGTGGAGCTAGTAGCAAAATTTTATTATATCAAACAAATGCACAAACATATTTCTAGAAGCTGCTAGTATTATCTAAAAAAAATGTAATAACAATTTCCCAAAAATTACTAAAATATGGCAACACCTTACAGCAATCGTCGCAGCTGGTTTTAAAGAGCGCGTCGAAAGTGGCACGATGTCAAGCGAAAGCCAAGGTTTAGCGACACAACAACGAAACAGGATAATAAAATATAATGTAGCCGGGAGCAGAAATATTACAAATAACAACGGTGAACAATAACAATGGCGACGCTGCTCAGCTATATACATACATATGTATACTTATATCAGTGAAATCATGAACCCAAGTCTCCCACGATTTACTCACTTCAAAAAAGCGGAAAATCAAAACAACTAAATCCCTCAACATGCTCTTTACAATCCGACAGCCATATAACCAAGGATAGGGGTATAAACTGTGAAGGTATGCGTGTATGTATTATGTAAAGACACTTGTAAAAGCATGAGTGTTTGAGTGTGCGACAATGCGTGTGTCAATTTTACACCATTTACGTGCTCGTTTACTTTCTTTTTTCTTCATTTTGTCTGCAACGCTCTTTTTCTGTGCATTGTGCTTTTTATTATTTTCTCACTTTTTGTATTGTACTTTCACATGGTTTGCCATTGTCTGCTGCTGCCAAGCAAAATGTTTATTTGTATTTCTTGTTATCTTTGGGTGATTATTTATTGAGAAAATATTTACTTTACAGGTGAATAGATTTTGTTTGTTTATTACATTGCAAATATGCACAATCAAGCGCACACAAGAAGGTGTCATTTTTACGAAAAATTTCTTTTATTGTTTGCAAATATATGTATGTATTTGTGTGCGAATAAAATGCTATTAAGTTTATGGCATTAGTGAACAAAATGCGAATTTTCGACTGATAGATGGTAGGTAGGTTTCCGGCCCTATACCTCCAAGAAGGTTACAAGGATACCACTCGAACAGTTGAAACACCAGTCCTTTGCCAAACTTTAATATACATATATAGTATGTATCAAGAGACTCTCACAAACCGATGAATCGCTTTGAGCCTATCATACATAAGTATGCTGAGTCAATTAGTTTTTATTCAAGCTTCCCAAACATCCGGTTGACTGAAAGTGTGACATTCAAGATATTTTAACCTCAATCTGAACAATTTCTTCCGATATTACATTATTTCTATGAACAATAACTCATATCATATTTATTGAAGATATATCGTCAAATGAGGAAGTTTCCCATACAAGCATTTGATTACGATCATTCAGTTTGTATGGCAGCTATATGCTATAGTAATCCGATCTGAACAATTTCTTCGGAGATTACATTGTTATCTTAGAAAATAACCCATACCTAATTTTGTGAATATATGTTTTCAAATGTGAAAGTTTTCCATACAAGAACTTTTTCCGATCGTTCAGTTTGTATGGCAGCTGTATGTTTTAGTGGTCCGATATCGGCAGTTCCGACAAATGAGCAACTTCTTGCCGAGAAAATGACCTCTGCGAAATTTCAAAACGCTATCTTAAAAACTGAGGGACTAGTTCGTATATATACAGACAGACGGACAGACAGACATAAGGACATGGCTAAATCGACTCAGCTCAACATACTGATCATTTATAGATATATATACTTTATAGGGTCTCCGATGTTTCCTTCTGGATGTTACAAACTTCGTGAGAAATTTAATATACCCTGTTCAGGGTATAAAAATGCAATACAATGAAAAGAATCCAAGGGATTGTACTTGAGGTTTAATTTTGAATATATTCACACTAATAAATTTCATTGGAGAAAATAACGAATTTAAGGCTTCTCATCAATGTCTGGTTACCAGCCATTTTGTCCAGTTGATAGAGTGGTCCGCTTAATAGAATGTACTTAATAAACATCAGCAAATTTTGAGACCGGCTTAGTAGTTCATCGCCGACAAACAACGTGACACGTAATTTTTATATACAAGTATAAAGATTTATAAATACGGGTCTACTGAGCCAAAGCAGACACCGTCAAAGTATAGTGAACTCGGAAACGTTCATGAAAAATACCATATGTGGAGAATGCTTTCCATATATTTATATGATAACATACTATATACTTCAGAGGAGAGGAGTATTCATTCCACTGTTGTGTAAGAAAGATTGAGAATTGACCACGATTTTATTACATCTTCGCAATGGATCGACCCAACCTTTTTTAAACTTTAATTTTTGAGTAATATTAATAAACTTAAAAAAAAAAACGTATGTGTAGGTTAGGGTGCACCTTAGCTATACGGGAGAAAAAAAAATATAGCGTACAGGGCGTCACACCCCCCCAAAAGTTGCATTAGAGTACAATATTTTGTTCTGCAAAAAATTTTGGCGATTGGATGACGGGAAGACGTGCCGCAACGAGGGTAAAGTGACCATGTTTTACAAATTTTGAATAATCTAATACAACTTTTGGGGGGGTGTGATGCCCTGTACGCTATATTTTTTTTTCTCGCGTATAGCTAAGGTGCACGCTAGTGTAGGTATATCTGTGATATATTGATACAAAATACGTGTCATTAATATCTTATTATTTAAAATTTTATATTATATTGTTTTCCTCGGCCTTAGGCAAAGTAGTGCGTAGTTTTGATATTTATGTAAATATCATATCACTGACAAGAAATGTGTCTTTCCTAACAGCAACCAATTGTACTCTTCATCGTCGTATTTTTTTGAGCGGTTTTCGCACTTTAAAATAAAAGCGGCTTAGTTTATGGTTCAATAAGAAGAAGCCGTTCGGTACAAAAAACGGTTAAGTTACTAATCTCTCTAAAGGAGTGGAGGTCTTCGTCATTCTCTGCTTCTCACGGTGGGTACTACTTCGAATACTTTCAGAGCTGGCATTGTTGTTGGTGTTAATACTGGTTGCAAGATAGACGAAATTATCTACGACTTCGAAAGTATTATTGCCAACTGTGACCCCCCTTGTGTTTGGGGGGGAACAGAATATACCCGAGGTAAGGCATGCCTGTCGTAAGAGGCGATTAAAATCCACATGCACTATGTCTGACATTTATCAGGTCTTGGTTCGAATGTCAGCATGGTCAAAAGTCAGAGTAAGTGCTATAATATTCAGCTTGAAGTCACATTCTAATTTTCATATTCTTCTTCTTCTTAATTGGCGTAGATACCGCTTACGCGATTATAGCCGAGTTAACAACAGCGCGCCAGTTTTTTCTTGTTTCCTATGTCTATTCCTATTTCACTATGTCTGACATTTATCAGGTCTTGGTTCGAATGTCAGCATGGTCAAAAGTCAGAGTAAGTGCTATAATATTCAGCTTGAAGTCACATTCTAATTTTCATATTCTTCTTCTTCTTAATTGGCGTAGATACCGCTTACGCGATTATAGCCGAGTTAACAACAGCGCGCCAGTTTTTTCTTGTTTTCGCTACGTGGCGCCAATTGGATATTCCAAGCAAAGCCAGGTCCTTTTCCACTTGGCCCTTCCAACGGAATGGAGGTCTTCCTCTTCCTCTGCTTCCCCCAGTGGATACTGCGATGAATACTTTCAGAGCTGGAGTGTTTTCGTCCATCCGGACAACATGACCTAGCCAGCGAAGCCGCTGTCTTTTAATTCGCTGAACTATGTCAATGTCGTCGTATATCTCGTACAGCTCATCGTTCCATCGAATGCGATATTCGCCATGGCCAATGCGCAAAGGACCATAAATCTTTCGCAGAACCTTTCTCTCGAAAACTCGTAACGTCGACTCATCGGTTGCTGTCATCGCCCAAGCCTCTGCACCATATAGCAGGACGGGAATTATGAGTGACTTATAGAGTTTGGTTTTTGTTTGTCGAGAGAGGACTTTGCTTCTCAATTGCCTACTCAGTCCGAAGTAGCACCTGTTGGCAAGAGCAACCCTGCGTTGGATTTCCAGGCTGACATTGTTGGTGGTGTTAATACTGGTTCCTAAATAGACAAAATTGTCTACAACTTCAAAGTTATGACTGTCAACAGTGACGTGAGAGCCAAGTCGCGAGTGCGACGACTGGTTGTTTGATGAAAGGAGATATTTCGTCTTGCCCTCGTTCACTGCCAGACCCACTTTCTGTGCTTCCTTGTCCAGCCTGAAGAAAGCAGAACTAACGGCGCGGGTGTTGAGGCCGATGATATCAATATCATGTCAACTCTTATAAAAGATTGTACCTGCTCGATTAAGCTGGCTTATCCCACGGTAGTTGGCGCAGATAGTGTGGTCTCCTTTTTTATGGATTGGGCAGAGCACACTTAAATTCCAATCGTTGGACATGCTTTCGTCCGACCATATTTTACAAAGAAGCTGATGCATGCTCCTTATCAGTTCTTCGCCGCCGTGTTTGAATAGCTCGGCCGGCAATCCGTCGGCTCCTGCCGCTTTGTTGTTCTTCAGGCGGGCAATTGCTATTCGAACATCTTCATGGTCGGGTAATGGAACGTCTGCCCCATCGTTATCGATTGGCGAATCGGGTTCTCCTTCTCCTGGTGTTGTGCATTCACTGCCATTCAGCACGCTGGAGAAGTGTTCCCTCCATAATCTAAGTACGCTCTGGGCATCGGTGACTAGATCACCTGGGGGGGTTCTATAAGAATATGCTCCGGTCTTGAAACCTTCTGTAAGCCGCCGCATTTTTTCATAGAATTTTCGAGCATTACCCCTGTCGGCCAGCTTATCAAGCTGTCTGCAAATGCGTCTCGCTTCCCTCTTCAGCTCTCGGTGTCTATCCCATCCCGCACGTGTAGTGGTCGACCGTAACGTTGCGAGGTAGGCAGCCTGTTTTCTCTCCCCTGCGACACAGCCCTCCTCGTCGTACCAGCTGTTCTTTTGCACTTTCCGAAAACCTATGGTTTTGGTTGCAGCTATACGTTAGGAGTTTGATATGCCGTCCCACAGTTCCTTTATACCGAGTTGTTGATGAGTGCTCTCAGAGAGCAGGAGTGCAAGCCGAGTAGCAAATCGTTCGGCAGTCTGTTGTGATTGCAGCTTTTCGACGTCGAACCTTCCTTGTGTTTGTTGTCGTGCGTTTTTTGCTGCACAGAGGCGGGTGCGAATCTTGGCTGCAACAATATAGTGGTCCGAGTCGATGTTAGGACCTCGGAGCGTACGCACCGATCTGGTTTGTGGTTTTTCGATCCGAAGACTGCCAGGTAGCTTGATGTATCTTCTTGTGCTGGAATCTAGTACTACAGATAACCATATTTCGGGCCCCGGTGAAGTCAATCAGCCTCAACCCATTTGGGGATGTTTCGTCGTGGAGGCTGAATTTACCGACCGTAGTGCCAAGTATACCTTCTTTGCCCACCCTGGCGTTAAAGTCGCCAAGCACGATTTTGACATCGTGGCGGGGGCAGCTCTCATAAGTGCGCCCCAAGCGCTCATAGAAGGCATCTTTGGCACATCGTCCTTCTCTTCCGTCGGGGCGTGGGCGCAAATCAGCGATATGTTGAAGAACATCGTTTTGATGCGGATTGTGGCTAGACGTTCATTCACCGGAGTGAATGATAGTACTCGGCGACGGAGTCTCTCTCCCACCACGAAATTTCTTGGACGGCGGTGATGTCAGCCTTTATTTCGCGAGGACATCAACCAGCTGGGCAGCGGCACCTTCACAATTAAGGGTCCGGACATTCCTGTTGCATGCCCTGATATCATAGTCCTTATTTCGTTTGTCATGGTCGTCATAAAAAGGGGGGTTTCTCTTCCGAGACTTGTTATTCCTTTTCATTGGGGGTGTTTTTTTTACGTGGCGCTTCCCAAACACAGCGCACAACCCTATGTAGGGGATGTTTCGCCTTCGAACGGATGTTCTTAGGCTACCCAGAGGTTAACTTGGTCAAAGACCGGAAGTTGTGAGCTGCTTGAGCCATGTGCAAAAGAATCGTTTCTGGCCACTCCCAAGTGAATGGCGATCAGAGAACCTTCCTCACTTGCGTGAACTTCTACACATGACTCCATCCTCCAATCTTCATATTATATATGGCCTTTTGTGGAGATTCGTGGTGGCTGTGATTTAAACCTAAATGCAGACAGGGCATTTGTCCGGTGTGGAGTCGCATTGCGGCCGGGTGCCGAACCCAGAGTACGGCAGAGGTTTTGGGTCGGCCTCGAACCAGACTAAGGCGGCTAGGGTGTTTTCGTCCATATTTTGGTTCTCCAAGGTATGAGTGCTGAATGCACTTATGCTGTGTGTCAATCTTTCTTTTACGGGTCTTTTCCAAGATTTGGCGAATGGTGAAAATGTGGTCTGATGGCAGATTTTCCAGGTTTAAAGCCACATTATAAGGTCCAATCAGTTTGTTGACGGTGGGCTTCAGTCTTTCACACACTACACTCGATAAGACCTTCTATGCCATACTAAGAAGGTGTAGGGTCCCACTTTTTGTGGATAGGGCGGAGCACACTGGGGTTTCAATTATCAGGCATGCTTTCAACCGACTATATCTTGCAGAGAAGCTGACGCATGCATTTTAACGTTTTCGTAACCTTGTATTCTAAAAATTTTGTAATAAATATACCATAAAAACAAAGATTTATTGTTCAAGGTTGAGAATTAATTGTGCTTAGTAGAGCATTTTTATATTTTACTACTAAGCAGGGTCATTGGATAGTGGAAAAATATCTCGATAGTATTATTTGTATCAGGAATTGTCGCTTAGAAAATATTACCCTAATATCTCTTGAGATTCTAGAGAAAGTGGCTGTTTTGAGGACCTAGAAGATTCACACCAATGAGTAACTTTAGAAGGGGATTATGTCGAAGAACAAAGCCATATTTTGACTAAAAAAACGTTCCTTCATTTTAGACCAAAGACTTTTCAGCATATTTGGTATATGCCTATAATGCGAAAGCCAGTGCCACCATTTATGTTTAATCTTCAAGTGAAAGTGTGTAATAACAACTAATAACAATACATTGATTTACAATAATTCATAACAACTTCAGTCAACACAAGCATAATAAATAACTAAAATATGCAAGCATAAAGCGTCAAGCAGCTGCCAACAGTTTGAGGGATGACCGACCTTCGTCAGTACCAGATACACACCCGCTCACGTCTACAATGAGTCGGGAAGAACGGATGCCACGGCTGAGTGACAGCTACGCGGCATGAAGAACAAAACGCCATTATAGGCAGTAGGTGTTGAAGCGCAAAGATTGATGACAACTTCACGAAATATGCTTGAGTAGCCTAAGCAGCAAGCGGCGCTACAAGAAACCCAAGCGCGCAAATAAAGGTGAATGAGAGGAGATAGTAAAAGGTAGAAATGCGGTTGTTTTCTCATGATGGACATTTCATTTATGGCAAGCAGTTAATTAAAGAGGGAGGCGAAAGCGAATGACATAATTGTAGTTTGAAGAACTTTATTTGTAGTCAACTAGCTGGGTTGGGGTTGCCTAAATATGCATATGTACTAGGGTGTTTGTTTTTTTTTTTTTGAACCATTCATTTTTTTCAGTCCCATCATTTCCTTGAAAATACCCTAAAAAAATTCCCTGAAAAATTGAGCCTTTAATATTAACATTAAGGACTGGACCAAGGCATGTAAAAATTTTCCATAGAAAATACAGGACAATCGTGATTTTTTATCTTTAAATTTCTATAGCTCAGAGGCATTTTATGGCATCGCTTTGACTTAGACACATATTTCTCAAAATTGAACACTCTACAAAAGTGCCCATTGCGACAAAGTCGAAACTCACAACGGCGAGGTAGTACGGTGCTCTAAACCTGACTTTTTCACGAAATTCCTATTTTTTTGTATATATGTATCTCGTAAATGACAAGAGCTATAGAAAAAATGTACATGACAAACTTGTAGGAAATTTTATTTGCTACAAAAAAGATCTGAGGTCAAAATCGCTATCATTAATACTTCTCGAGATGTTCGACTTTTTAAGTAAGGCTGTATGGAATTTTCATAGATTTCTTATTATGTACATACCATCTATGAAAATTCTGTAGTACAAGTATATATAAATCATAAGTATGTATGTATGATTTGTGACCATATTGAGCTGTTATTTTCATACAGCTTTGATTAAATTCCTTAACAAGTTCATCAAAGACGACTGGGCCTTTTCGCAAAATTCTTAAGAGTTCTCTCACCCATTCGTTATTCGAGTAGAGGCGCCATGCCGTGTAGTTCACTGTTGAACTGTCAGGCTCATCACTTTACTGTCTTCTTTGTTAACTGTGCCTTCGCCCTTGTCATTGTCATCTACTTATATGTATTGTGTCATTATCAGCGTTTACAATGTTGCCGCCAGTTTGTTGGTTCACATTCATTCATTCTGTGTATTTATATATGTACTTATGTATGTACATTTGTTTATTTTATGAGACAAACATATTTTCGAAATTATTACCATGTCATTATCAGTTTGATTTTTGGCAGCAAGACAGTCAGCTAGCTTACAGTTGCCGGCAGCGTATTGTTTTTGAATGCTGTCCTCCCACTGTGAACTACATTTACTCCTAAGTCCACACACTAACACGTACACATTTACTCCTTAAGCGCTCTATTCTCTGTCATCGTTTGATTCAATTGTTATGTCATTGTTTTTGTCCTACAATGTCTTGATTGTTTTCGCCGTTGTCACTCAATTTCGTCGTTCAATAAAATTGTTGCTATAATCATCTAATGATGCCGCTAGTTAAGCCCCTAATTTACGCCCCATAAGTTTTTATATAAAGCTTTTGCTTTCATAACTAATTTCAGCGTTGGTTTATCGTCGCTCCTAAAGCTTCCAGCAAAGATATTTTCTGACATTCCTTTGAGTTGACAGTTTTGTTGTTTCTATTTCTTCAGTTTTGTGGTTTGGTGCCATTTGACCAATAAACCGTAAGTATTATGTCGTTGTCATTTTAGCTGCCTCATTTTTTTCCAATCTTCCACTTGTGACCTTATCGGTACTATAAGTCAAAGTGATCTTTTAATTAGCTTTACTTGTAGCCATTTATTGATTTGTTGACAGTTTGTTATTATTTACGGAATTTTTTCATTGCACAAGTAATCCATGCAAAATTTTGTGCACGAGACTGTTCAATATAAATGAAAAATACAATTTAGCTATAAAAGGCCTGAAGTAATTGCGTTTTTGAATTTTAGCCTGGGTTGTATAGGTTCATACCACTTTTCCTTGACTTACTGACGTTGAAGATTAACGAAATTACAACGCTTAAAATTATTCAATTTTGTTATCAAAATAATAATGAATAATTAAGAAAATAATATCATCTTCCCTGCTGAGGGTTACTTTCATCCGAGTGGTGCGGTAAATAAACAAAACTCTGATTATGGTGCGAAGAAAATCCACAACTTTTTCATGAACAACCCCTACATTCACATAAATTGACAGTTTAGTGTGATTTTTGGTCTAGTGGAATCATCGGTCCGTAGTGGAGAGTGGTATAGATTGATGATAACCAATTTTTTATGATCGCAATTGGAAGAAGTTGATCTTGAAAACATCTGGTTCAAACAAGATGGGACTACGTGCCTTACAGCACGTGCAACAACCAAATTGTTACGAGAAAAGTTTGGAAATTCGATTAGTTCAAGAAATTGTGACATTGAATGACCTCCAAGAAGTTGTGATTTAACATCATGAGACTACTTCTTGTGGGGTTATTAAAAGTCATTGGTCTTTAGCAACAAACCAGACTCTCTACTAGAAATTTGGGTTCATCGAACTCGTTCCTGCAAAAGAAGTCGTGAAAGCCAATTGAATGATGTTATATTCAGAAATTAATTGTATTGATTGTTCTTCACATTAAATAAAAAACATTTGAATTTTCTTAATAAATAGTGTTTTTAAGAAATCATATCACTCTTATTGGAAAACCCTGTAGATAAATGTAAAACCTATGTCTTGAGATTTCTTTATGAATCTGATATAACAGGTCAATCGAATGGTGCCCGGCCTACCATAGCAAAACATATGTATATTCTTTTTTGGCAAAATTCTTAGTATGTATTCATCATAGTTCCCGTTAAGGGTGGTACACTGATCACAGCGATACCATTTTTTTGTACGATTCCTGCTTTACTTCAAAGAATGCCTCAGTTTCGCCGATTACCTCTTCATTCGACGAAAATTTCTTCCTAGCGAGTTAGATCTGGAGAATACGGTGGATGTGGAAGCAATTCATGGCTTTCTGCGATCGTTTTCACTGACTTGTGACAAGGTACATTGGCTTGGTGAAACAGCACTTTCGCTTTCTACAAATACGGCCATTTTTCGGCGATTTTTATTTTTAAACGTTTTAATAACGCTATGTAATAGTCGCTGTTGATGGTTCTTCCATTTTAAATTTTATTTTGCACAAAAAGTAAACTTTTTTCTAATTTTTTTTTAACAGAAACATGACCTAAGATTTTAATGTTAGTTTCGGCGTTCATCTTATGGCTAATAAGACAAATGTGAACCAATTAAAACCGAATGCCGCTCATCCCGTCAATGATACTCGTATATCTTGGAAGTTTCTGGAATCTCAAGTTTTTTGTTTCCTTCGAATATCGCTCTAATGTATTTAAAGACTTCTGCAACCGTCTATATGAATAAAACACGCCCATTTTTGACATACATACATACCATTACAAGATAATGCTTATCCTTAATTTTAGTTATATTTATGACACATTGACCGACATTTCCTATTAAAAGTCAACTATAGGTACCGGGGTCTAAATATTCGGTATCTTTGGGCTTGAACAGTTTTTATTGGATTTAAACAATTTTTAATCATAAGGTGGCACACACTATAGATATTATTAGTGCAAAGTTTTATCCCGTTATATTAATTGCTTTCGATTTGCATACTGGAAAGTAAAAGAATTAAGTGGAATTTAAAATTGTACTACATGGGAAGTAGGCGTGGTTGTGGTCCGATTTTCACAATGTGACATAAGAATGTAGGAAAAATGTACTATGTATGTATGTCGGGTCCCGGGATATGTGATTTGACCAAAAAGTGAGCGGTGTCACGCCCATCGTCCAGTTTGCATACCGGTTTCATAAAGCTCTCTTGTGCCATCTCGGTGGTTAAATTTAATGTCTCTAGCGCGTTTTGTTATTGTTTTATCACGCTTTTAGTAGCTTTTAACAGTACCGTTATATGGGGAGTGAGCGGGGTTATCCTTCGGTTTCATCCATTTTCACACTATCGGTAGAAATTCTTATACAGTTTGTACTCAGTAAATTTGGTTGTTGTAGTAGGTTAATAGCGATCTCTACGAACTCGATTTTTTTTGTACTAAGGAACCAGTGTACCAAGTTTCAACGAGATATCTCAATTTTTACTCAAGTTACAGTATACACGGCCAGACGAACAGACAGACCGACAAACAGACAGTCTAGTCTCCGTAATACAATCGGACGGTTATACAGACGGACGTGGCTAAATCTATTCATGCCGATTATTATGTACAACGTTTCTTCTGGGTCTTAGAAACTTAGTAGAAACTTCGTGGCAAACTTAATACACCCTCTTCAGGGTACAATGAACAATGTCAATTTAATAATTGATTTGTATACCAGACCAGACTTTTCAAGGGTTGTTTTATCCTGTACATATCGATTAGACACTGAAATGTTTCAGTAAAATAGTATTATTGATTAAAATTAAGTTAACTCGGCTCGAAAAAGGGGTCGAATCCAAATTCAGTGTAGGAGCGATACGAATTGCTTTTTTATACTAGTTTAAACAAAATCCACAAGGCTTACAGCTTAGTGTTGTGTGCGTTTATGGTAGAATACATAAATTTATATTTATGTGTTTTCCAGTTGGAATAGGTTTTAAAAAAATAACATATGTATATACGACAATACGTGTTTGTTTGCTTATTTATATTTAAGAAGGCAAATATTCGCATAAATAAATTCAATGCTTGCCTCAAATCAATTTTTATACATAAATGTCACGATCTACCAAACTCACTATTGATGAGCAGTCCCAAATACTGGCATTCAAAGAAAATGGAATATCCATACGGAAAATTGCAACTAGAAAGAAAAGGAATAAGAATGCGTTCGAAAATTTTCTACGGAATCGTAAGAGCTACGGTAAAACACCTCGAACAGGCCGACCATCTTATATGTAAGATCAGGCGTTTGGCAGTTAAAAAGAGCAGAAGCCACTCGCAAATTTGGACTCAGTTGTCTTTCTGTCAATGCTCGACACGTCCACCAAATTCTGAGAGCAAATAATATCATTCGATTTGCAAAGAGAAGCGTTAAACCTAGACCCTTGCAAAGGTACAAGTTTCTTTCTTTCCAGTTTGTTTTGTGTCCTGCAAAATGAATTCAGCAAAACACCTAAAGATTCTGGATGACGCGTTATTGGAGTTTGGTGGCCAATTTTGGTGTGAAACATGGACTTTTCCAACACGATAACGCATCAATGCATAGAGTGGCATCTACTCGATGGATTATGGAAAGGAAAGGTATTGATGTTTTGGAATGTATGGGGCATTTTATCATAGAAAGTGTCACACTAGATAATTACTCGAAACAGCAAAACACTGAAATTATGAGACTAAATTGGAAAGCATACACACAGTTTCCACTATATTATTTAATATATTTAGTCGTCTTTTTTCACAAAGTGAAGTTTATTTAATGGGTATTCTCAAGACACCAAACACTGCGGGACACTCCAGTTGGAATCGGGGATTCACAAAAGTTACTCCGTTACTTCAACCTCCTGGTTCACGAAAAGAAAAAAAATACGGCTTTCTGATTGATTGATACGTTTGTAAAAAAAATGTTTTTTTTTTTTTAAAATGCAGCACCAAAAGCCTTGACCCCATGTCTGTGAAAACGAACTAAGATCCTGCACCGTTCCCATTTACCACTGTCAAGTATTGTTTTGGTTGAGTAACACTTATTGTCAAAATGCATTGTAAAAGTTGTATGATGTGTTGTGTAAGATGAGCAGTGTTGGGTTGTTTTTTTTTTTTATCAGAATGCAGCACCGAAAGCCTTGACCCCATGTCAGTGTAGAACTTTAATCCGAACTAAGCCTCCTACCGTCCTGCACCGTTCCCACCGGTACCACTTTTTGTCAAAAATGGAAGTATTACGTCGGGAGGATGGTTGAAAACTTCGGAGAACAACATCTCAAGAAATACTAAGTCAAAATGCGATTTAATTAGACTAGTTAAAAGTTGTGGAAGACAACATTTCACGAAATTCGAAAAAAGTTGCCCAAAATTGGACTTTCCGAATGGACCACCCAAGACGCAGCCGCGGTCAACATTTAAATGAAATTATCTTGGTCTTGTATGCGTTTTTTTTTTATTCAAGTAAAAAATCGATATATTGTTCGTCGCCAACTCTTCCTGTCACGTCAATGTTAGTGTGTTTGAGTCGTGTTGTTCGTTGAATTGAACAGCTCTCTTTCCGGCGCTGTTCGCTGGCACGTTGGGATTTCATAACTCTGGTTGCAACTTCGTAAGCAGCTTTCCACTTCTCTACTGATTCGACCATTTGTTTTACAAAGTTATCGGAAGTTGGGTCTATACCGAAAGATTTTTATAAATGTTGCCTCTTATGGTTATACGAGTATTTCGGGCAATAGAAGAATGTATGTTCCACATTTTCGACGGTCTCGCCTCCGAAATAATCACATACATCGTTATTTTCGTGTCCGAATCGTTTCAAATATGCTTTGAAGCAGCCATGTCCTGTGAAGATTTGAGTTAGGTGGGAATCTACCTCACCGTGCGATCTATTTAGCCATGGTTGGATGTTGGGGATCAGTTGGAATGTCCACCGCCCGTTTCCGCTTTTTTCCCACCGGTAAACTGTCATTCGTAAAGCATTGAAACTCCTTGGCCAAGAGGTTTAAGGGGTGTAAGCCCGTAATTATTAGGGCAACATCTTCCGAACGCGCAAGTAATATATGTATATCTCAAAAAGGCCACGGCGATATGATTTTATTTCGAGGGCTTTCCCATAACTGGACATCGAACAGCGCGACTGACTTTCGTACACCAGCTAATAGTCGTCTTCTATTTTGCTTTGGCCAACGGGTATTGAGCATTAACCGGGTTAAGGCTCTGCACACTTTTCTAGCTGTTTTGCACATGTAAGCTAATTTATATTTTTTAGAAATATGAGCGGAAAGCTTTGTTTGATGCCAAGTTAAAGACATTCTTTACATCCAGGGTTACAACTATACAGTACTGTATTGTGCCTCCTTTCCATCTTTTCCCACCTATAGCCCTTTCAGCCAGGTTATTTACTAGGGTTACCACTGCTATTGTGGATCTAGCCTTTCTGAATCCGAATTGGTTTGGGGATAGTCCACCGGCATCGTCGATTGATTTGTTTAGCCGTTGGTATATGATCGGATCCGAAACTTTTCCAGCGGAGTCTAACAAAGGCCGGAAATGCGACAATTTTGTCATTGGTTTATTAGGTTTTAGCAGTAATATCAGATATTGCCTTTTCCATATGGTGGGAAAGCGGCCTTTTTCAATGCATATATTATACATTGTTCGAAAAGGGTCTGTGTTTATAACAATCGCTGTTTTTAGTGCTATATTCGGAATTCTATGTGGTCCCTGGGCTTTAGATGGGTTTAACTGATTGCCTGCTTCTCGGACTTTTTCATTCGAAACAGCCGGTATAACTTGGGTTTGTGGTACTCACACGATCTCCTGATGGAGTGGGGGGCGGATAGGGAAGAGTACCGAAACTTTGCTCTCAATTGTTGAGGGGGAGGTTGGCATTGGTCCGCCAGTGCAAAGTTTACCCATTACCGTTTTTTAAGCGAGTCCCCAAGCGTTGTTTTCAACATCGTCGCAAACTTTAAGCAAACATTCCTGCTTACTTATTTTAATTGACTATTTTAGTAATTTTCTTTTATCCTTAAAGTGTTTTTGGAGAGTGGTGAATTTGTGTGTTGGGTTGTCTGTAATGATGTGTTTGCTTGTTGTATAGATGCTGTGACGAAGTTGCTGTGAGGTGTGATATGTCGTATAGGTGATGTCCGCAGGTTGTCATGTGAACAGGGCTCAATAACAAACATTATTTGAAATTAAAAGTGCGATCCAGAAGGAATGGACAAATTTAGATTTGTTTTTAATACAACATTTAATTAGGTCGATGCGATTTCGAATATTTTCAGTATTAAAAGGGAGGGCATATTGGCTACTAAAATCATAATCAAATTTCAAGGATTTGCAAACAAAATTTCTTTGTTCAATTGTGTATTTATGTTAATAGTTTAGAAATAAATGAAACATATAATATTCTATGAACTGTAACGTGGATTGTAAAATATTCAGTATATCTTAAAAAAACAGTCCGTATGTTTTAAATTTAGGGAAAACGGTTGTCTTATATAATTATTTCGGGCAGAGTAAAATGTTAATGGAAAACATTAGATTTTATTTTAATTTCATTAGTCATTATTTCAAAAAGATTTTCGTTACATATACATGTCTTCTGTAGTAAATAGTATTTATTAATTAAACATATATTTTTGACTATAATAATAACACTGTCATGTCTTCAAACAATTATGTGAACGTCTCCTTATCTTTACTAATTATTACTATAATATGAGAGTAAAAGTGCAAACAAACACTTCAAAAATATTTGCTTTGTGATACTTTCAAAACATCGACAAAGTACAAATAATTTCTGCAAATAGACTCTTTACATTGTGGATTATTTTTCTGCTGGACGCATGCGTAAACAACAACGCCAGCGACAAAGGTCAACAATAATACATATAAGATAAGGTTATTGTTGTTCTTTTATTATTCAAGTGCATTGATTAGCATGTCTTGTTGCTTGTGTCAAAGTGCGATCTTTACCTAACAAAGATTTCGGATCGAGTAGCTCATATTCTTCTGTGTATAAATTAGTTTGGTGTTCTGTTGAGGATCATCATTCACACATTGATTGGTCAACAGTGTACATTTCAAGGGAAATGAAAGTGTTTCAATATATTAGGAAATATTTTTTTAAGAATTTGTTTATATTAAGTAGTAAAGAAGTAGGCAATTGATTTCAAAAGTATTGCCTCTTGTTAACTACTTGGTATAAATATATTTCACACAACATTAGAAATTATGTGTAGTGAGTTTAATGAAAAAGTATAAATGATACAGTCTCTGCGCAGTCTTCGAAAAATCGTACTATTAAGTAGTCGATTCGCAGGCGATGGATTGCTATATTCGCCATCAATCCTCTACTTACTAGCATATTTTTCAAATCAACCGTAAACAAGCGATATAAGCTGCCTTTAAATTGTAAATTTGGGCATAGACAAACAACTGTTTTTGCTTTTATTATCGTATACAGATAGCGTAAGAAGACATTACACATATAACTACATATAATGAGTATTGATATCCTTCTATTGATTCAAACTACATAGATAACTACGGTATTGTTTACGAATAATAATCTATAGAGCCTAGTGCTGAATGAAAGATGTAATTTAAGAACTTGTTTGAAGAGTGAGAGAATTAAAAAAGCGTTCAAATTCACGGATAAACCAAAAATAAGAAAATAAATTAAATTCGGGGAAATTGAAAAAGAGTTACAGCCGTTAAAAATTGAGTGAAAATAATGAAGAAATTCGCTATATTTTGAAATTTTTGTATAAAAAAAGAAGTATGCCACACAAGCCACCAAAGAAATTTGTGAATGCTGTGTCAGTTCGTGTAGCACAACAATGGTTCGCCCGCGTCCTTTCTGGAAATTTCGAAATTATTATTGTAGAAGGCTAAACTGGCCGCTCAGTTCAACTGGCTCCAACGATTTATCATTAAAAGGATCATTCCGTGTGGCGGTTTCAAAAAAGTTGATTTTCTTCATTAATCCAATCTAGAGTATTCCTAGAATGTGCAGGTGAAATAATTTTCCGAAATTTTTTTTTTTTTTTTCTTAAATTCTTTATTTACAATCTGTCTGTATTCAAGACAATAAGCAAATGTTCTAAAATATACATAACTTTATACTGTTGGACCCCAGTGGGCGCAAAAGTAATATTTTATTCTATACTTAGCATAAGCTAATGATTATTTATTTCCTGTACGGGAAGTCTAGAATATGAAATCGTTTCAGTCGAAACGTTTCATCTGTTTCATCCAATAACGCAATAGCTAAAGGGTTGGAATGATTGTTCAGCCTTTCAAGATATCTAGAACTAAATTTCCTAATTTCGTCTTTGACACTTGGTATATTTAGGTCGTTGTTAATTGTGATATTTGAAACAAACCAAGGAACATCCAGAATCTTCCTGAGGGTTAAGTTCTGATAACGCTGTAATATTTCAATATTTGAGTTGCTGCAAGAGCCCCAAAGCTGGATTCCATACGTCCAGACCGGCTTTAGTATGGCTTTATAAAGTAAAATTTTGTTTTCAAAACTTAATTCAGATTTGGGTCCAATAAGCCAGTACATTTTATTAGTCTTTACTTAAAGCTCTTTTCGTTTTGCCTTAACGTGATTTTTCCACGTTAATCTTCTATCAAGATGGAGGCCTAAGTACTTCACTGTATTGCTGTTAGGAATCTCTTAATTGTTCAAAATAATATTTCCGAAAATGAATGTACTTTGGAAGTTACAGTTGTGAGAAAGTAAGGTTGTTAGAGTTCGTGGCTTACGTTCCTAAATTTTCAAACGTGTTTTTCTCGGAACTAGGGTTTTTTAAACTCGCGTTCACGATTTCAAAAATCGGTCCATCGACTACTTTAAAATTTCAATGACAGATACATTACACATGTGGTTATCACCCGAACTAGGATTTTTGAATAATATTGGACCGTTTGAGTTTTCAAAATTTTGAAAATAACCTAGCCACAGATTCACATACAATTTGTTTTTGTTTTGATTGTAGGTTAGCCAGTTTGCTGCAATAACAGAGGCCGTTTGTCTACCTTTTTTCTCTATGGGTGCTATTGGAGCGATAAACCTCTCAATTCAAAAAAATATTTCTACTAAAAAATATCCATAATTACAGCTGAAGGCTCAAGTAATTTGTACTAAATATTTGTAAGTTTTGTGTTTTTTCACTTTATTATAAAAAACCCAGAATAAACGCATTAAACGCATTTTTCTCAAAATTTTCAAAATTTATTTGAGTGATTAAAAATCACGATGAATATTAAACTTTTTCTGTATCTGAGTTTCGGAAAGTCAAAATTGACCAAAACGTTTTTAAATACCGCCAGTTATAAATTTTTGTTTCCCGATCGTAAGGGATTGAAGTAAGTCAATAACTCGAAAAATAATATATTTAATTTTTTCTTTAAAAGTTTTTACTGTATATATTTCAATAAATTAGGTTAGGTGTACTCCTTTGGCATTATTGAGATATATTCGAAAATATTTTTCGGCATTATGCCATGAGGTATATGGTCAATAGAAAGTTCGAAAATATTTATATTGGGTAGTCGAAAAAGTATTTTCTTATTTCTAATCAAACTTCAAATTATTTTATTTTATATTTATAATGAACTTTAATGAATCAAACATGTACCATTTTGGTCGACCATTTTTCGCCATCTTTCCGCTAGAGACATTAGTCCATCAGTGTAAAACTTTTCTGGTTTCTCGGCGAAAAACTGCGACCAGTAATTTTACAGGCTTCTTTGAAGCCAACTTTACCCCACTAAGGGAGTTCTGTATTGACCGAAACAAATGGTAGCCCGATGGAGCAAGATCAGTGCTATATTGTGGATGCATCAAAATTTCCAAGGCAAGCCCCCCCAGTTTTTGTCGAGTCATCAAAGATTTGTCTGGTCTAGCGTTGTCCTGATCGAAGACGAAGCTCTTTCTGTTGATCAGTTCTTGCCGTTTCTTTCGATTGCTTGCTTCAATCTCATCAGTTGTTGCCAGCCAAATGTAGGGTAAATCATAACTTCATAGTGAATGATTCCATTCCAATCCCACCAAACATTCAGCATAACCTTTCGAGGCGTCAATCCTGGCTTGGGGACCATTTGTTGAGCTTCACCACCACAATGCATTCGTTACCCAAACATTGAGCTTCTTTTGTAGCCAGCCTTTTTTAAATGGTTCAAAACCATTTGATGATGAATGTTAAATTCCTTAGAATGAAACTTCACAAATTTCATTGGTGTCTTGCGTGACATTCTTCCCTTTGTTTATACAAAAATTTCAAAATATAGCGAATTTTTAGTTAAATGAAGCTTAAAAACTCACCTTTCCAACACTATATGGTATGAGACAATATGACTGGTATCACTGGAGATATACGACTGCAAGGACATCTATTGACAAAATACGAAAAGACTTTTTCGACTACCCAATATTAGGTATCTTACGGCTAATTTTACCTAGTTTTAACCCAAAGGCATATTAGCAGCAGAAAATGATTTTCTCTGAATTTCACACAAACTGACAGATATATTTAGTAAAAAGTCGGCCTTTGACACTTTGGTCCACATTTTCAGTAACTGGTGTTTGAAGGGCTGAGGTCGACGTCGACAATGAGACTTGATATGACATATCGAAAAGACACTATTTGTGCAAAGTATAATTCTGATTGCTTAATTGCTTTTTGATTTATGTGCTTTAAAGTGAAAGATTGAAATAATATTTAAAACTTTGTTAAATGCTTCTGACTCAACATAAGCTATATATGGGAATTAGTATTCATTCAATTTATAATAAGGGTATGCTAAAATTTCTTGTTTCATAGCAAGTTTGGTCGAATTTTCTTCAATGGTTTGTGGGATATAGACTTTAGACCATTAAAGGGGCGTTAACTTTTCAAACATTTTCAACACACAACCAGAGTTTTCTTACACCTTATAAGGAGCAAAAATTACAGGCCTTCATTTGGATCTAGACTTTCTACATTCACAGAAAATTGTTCAGTATATTTATTTTGACACTACTCTATAAATTTAGGACTTTAATATTTTGAAAGGCATTTTAAAGAAGCCTATTCTCATTGCAAAGTTTGTTATGTGTCGAAAATCCAGCTCGCCTTATAACTTAATGACTATAATTTACGAAATCTCGCTTATGAACACAATGAACAGATTTCAAGTAAATAATTCAAATTGTTGTTAGAAATATTTTTGTTTTATTTATTTATCGACAGACGGTGTATTGGTGCATAACAAATTCATCTTCGCGCTTGAACGCCTACAGAAGCACTAAAACAACACACACACCCACACAGATGGCGGTGAAACGAGACGTTACAATCGAATAAAGCATCCATCCCACATGTGCACAAACATATATATGTAAGTGTGTGTTTTGTAAATACATACACACAACTGTATAGTATGTGTCAGATAATGTCTCCCAATTTGCACACAATTTTCCGCGTACACAAGATTTGCAAGACTTGTTGTAAACAGCAAGTTCGCCTCCCCTACTTAAATCAGTCCTCCAAATATTTTCAAAAGAGAACCGAGTGTATGAGAAAATGTTGGATGTGGTACCTGCTACCGATTTTGCAAACTTATGGTGGCGAAGATAAATATTATTTGTTAGCTCGTGAGTGCTGCCGGCGTTCTGACATGTGTGGGTACTATGTACCAGGTATAATAGGGTGGTACCCAAAAGGTAAAATTTGTTTTATAAGTTCTATCATCTCAGACGTTATTGACACATACAATTTTGGTATTAATGGGAGGTTTTTGAGAATCTTATACAACGGTTAGTGCCTCAAAAGTGCTTTCAAAACTTTCTTATAATTTTCATCCAATATCGTATTTTAATACAAATCTTTATCAGTACTATCGTCTTAAAATAGGCTCTGGAGCCAAAACAAACATGCCAACCTTTAACCTAATTTTCCATGGAGTTGTTATAAACCTTGGCAGGAATGGCAGGAATATAGTGCCTTTTACGAATATTTGGATTTTCGGACCATTCCGACGACATATTCATAAACCCACGTCTTGTGCCCAGTAATAACGCATTTGTAGGATTCTCAGCATCTCTTATGCGAACTCGACTCGGTGTTTACAGGCTTCTTACTCATAACCTTAACCAAAATAGTTAAGTGCATCCATAGTAGATGTTAATATCCTCCCGCTATCTCAACATTCTTACACAATAATTTTCATGAATAGGTGTACTACTCACGTGAGACCAGTTTTTGATAAATTCACGACTTTCTCTGAATGCTTTGTGCTACTCAAATACTTGCGTTCGTGATAAAGTAGACTGTCCGAAACACTTCTACAACATTTTCAACTTTTTCCCAATCTACGATTACCACCCTAATGTAGATAAACAGGTATGAAATGCTTTAGGCACTTTAGCTTGCACCATTTACCAACAGATTGGTGGGAAAAGTCAACCCGGAAGTGGATGTGTGTTGTTAATACGAATTTACGCGGATGGCGTCGAACGCGATTTCGAAGAGGTTGCAGATACAATCAATATATATATACACATTTACATATGTATATGATACGAATTACATAAATATTGTGAGCTTGTGTCAGGATTTAAGATATACAAGGAGTGTTCCAAAGTAAACAGGACTTAAAAAAAAACAGAACAAATGTTTTTTCGGCAAAATCAATTTATTTTATTCAAAATAGTCTCCTTCTGCTTCAATACAGCTTTTTGCACGGTCCAAAAGCATGTCGAACGAGTGTTTTAGCTTGTTGGCCGGTATGACCGCCAGTATGCCTTTTGAATGGTCTCTACGTCTGCATTAACGCTTTCCTTTGATGGCAAATGCATTTTTCCGAAAAGAAAGAAGTAGCACGGTGCCATATCAGGTGAATACAGGGAGTGGTTAATGTGATTTTTGGTCAAATAATCGGTCACAAGCGTCGTGATGAGACGGCGCATTTCGTTCAACACTTTCCATCTTCGCGATATTGAACCCGTCGTACGGCGCACCAAACGTCAATTTAACGTTTTGGCGGTGAAACAATTCTTTGTGGACAATACCCTTGGAATCATAAAAACAAATCAGTATTGCCTTCACTTTTGACTTCTCCATGCACGATTTTTTGGGTTTCGGCTCGTCCGGTGCCTTCCATTCAGCACTATGGCGTTTCGTTTTGAAATCATATTGAAAGTACCACGTTTCGTCAACAGTCACAATATTGTAAAGGAAGTTTTTGTCCTTTTTGATCTCTTTAATTGTCCTTCGAATGTTTCTTCTGATGCAATTTTTGGTCGTCAGTCAATTTTTGATGCACACACCTTTCGTAAGCCCAAATATTAGGTCAAAATGCGATAAATCGACGTTTTGAAGATGTTCCATTCCATTTCCATGAATGGTTTTTGATGAATTCGCGCCCTTTAAAACAAAATTTAATGTTGTCTTGCAACGATAACACAAACATTCTAACACTTAAAACGCAATAACTTCACTTCCAATCAATGAAATGTCATGAAATTCTCACTGGACAATCGATAAAGATAGCAGATTCTAACGCATCAGTCGACATATAGATGGCCCCAATAGGGGGCGCTAGATTCAAAAAGTCCTGTTTACTTTGGAGCGCACCTTGTACACATGTAATGCATAAAATGTTTCTGCGATTATAATCATTTGTTATAGCTGTGAATGGTGATAAGGGGACAATCCGGCAAAGATAAATGTTTGTGGATGATGATATAAGCTTAGTATTATCATTAACTAACTGTTTAACTATAAAATTATAACGAGACCAGCAAAAAAGTATACTATAACGAGGCCTCTTTACTCTTCTGATGTCAAAATGTTATAGTCTCTCACAGTTTAAATCATAAATCACAGGTAAGTTTATCTAAGAGGGGGCGGGGCCACGCCCACTTTTCCAAAAAAATAACGTCCAAATATGTTCCTCCCTTATGCGATCCTTTGTGCCAGACTCCACTTTAATTTATGGCTCAGTTATGACACTTTATAGGTTTTCGCCACTTTGTGGGCGTGGCAGTGGGCCGATTTTGCCCATCTTCGAACTTAACCTTCTTATGGAGCCAAGAAATACGTGTACCAAGTTTCATCGTAATATCTCAATTTTTACTCAAGGTACAACTTGCACGGACGGACGGACAGACGGACGGACAGACAGACATCCGGATTTCAACTCTACTCGTCACCCTCATCACTTTGGAATATACATATAACCCTATATCTGACTCTTTTAGTTTTAGGACTTACAAACAACCGTTATGTGAACAAAACCATAATACTCTCCTTAGCAACTTTGTTGCGAGAGTATAAAAAAACAATAAAAACAAAAAAAATAATTCCTTTAATGCGAAAAATATTCCCAACAGGTGCAATAATATGGCATTGCTATCTTGTATATGTGTATATACTCGTAGTATATCAATGAAGACTTGCGAATATACATAATATTTTATTTTTTAAACTTGAAGCTTTACTTATTTCGAAATGATTTGTTGTGGCGTAAATCAAAGTAATTTGTAAACAATTGAACTTCGCATGCAGGCATACGAACAAATTTGAATTTTTCTTAAGTCAGAGAATATGCAATCAACTAGTTAGAAATTACTTTCCAACTTGTAAGAAGTAACTGCGATTTTGTTCTCGTTTATATAACCAAGTGATAAGTATATGAAATCGGTCAGAAATAAAAAAGTGATATACATATATTTGTAATTTGAACTTTTTTTATAGGTGTGTATATACATAAGTACATTACATTACGTAGAACCACAGATTTACGTGCAGATTTGAAAACTGACAAGCTTCCATCACAGATTTTGCCTTATCAGTGTAAGGTTGGATGCGCATGTTGTTATAAGAGAACGGCTACGTTACATACATACTTGTATATGTATTGTATTTACTATGGATACATTTGTGAGCATCTTATTCGTGCTTTACTACTTACATATGTATGTACTACTAGAGTGATCAAATTGAAAAGTGAATTTTGTTGATTTCATCTACTTCAAAGTAATCGCCTCCCGCTGCAATACACTTATGGCAACGAATTTTCCACTCATCATAGCACTTGAAAACATCCTCCGTCGTCAGCTTTTATAACCTCAATTGAGTCAAAACGGTGTCCTCCGAGTGTTCAAATGAATTTGCTGGGTAGCCAGAAGTTACACGAAGGTAAATCAGGCGAATGCGGTGGTTGCGTCACGATATTAGTTTAAAATGTGGCGAAATGATCACCAATAACAAATGCAGTATGAGATGGTGCATTTTCCACTTCTTTGTCCAATAAATTCGGATATAGTAAAAATTGAACTATTAATGTTTTTTAAATTCAGTTCCAAAATCCTTAGTTTTCTTGAAGATACAGTATACTTAGCCTATGTTCAAAGGAGATAGTGAAACAGTGCAAGAATTTTTCAATTGGTCAAGTAGTTTGGGAGCCTATTCAATGCAAACAAACAATCAAATTTTACCTCTGTTTAATGTTGGTATGGAAAAAGTAAACCGCAAGTTCAAAAATCTTTATATTAGGTACATATATGGCGGCTAAGGGAAGCTTTCATCGGATTCAACCCAATTTTTCACACACACATACTGTTATCAGAAAATGATTTGTTGATTGCAATAATGTAATGTAATGTGACCGATATTTTCTATAAACTGTTCAATGCAAGAGCGGGGGTTGACATCGTTGGGATCTGAGAACTAGAATTGTTGCACACTATTCTTGCAAAGTTTCATTCCGATAGATTTTCCTTACTGTTAGTATAATGTTGTACATCAAATTTGGCTGAAATTGGTCTGATAAACCCGGAGATACGGGGTTCGACCTAAAGGTGGGCGGTGTCCCGCCCATCGTACATTTTTGGCCTCCGACTCCTATAAAGCCCTACTGTTAAATTTAATGTCGATGACGCATTTAGGTAGTAAGTAGTAGTTTTCATCAAAACCGTTGTCAGTCGGTTTCCCTTATTATCACCCTATTGTAAGAAGTGCCTATAGGATTTGTCTTCTGCCCAATGACATACGGATAAAAAAAAAAAATTACAAATTTGCGGCGTTTTTAAAAACGTAAAATTTCGTGCCACTTAATAAAAATCTTTGTCATATAAGGTTCCACGTAGAGTAGAAAAGCTTCTTTGAAAGTAAATATAATGTCATCCAAGGAGCTGTCCAAGAAATTGGATTTGCCAGCGAACCTATCGAAGATTCTGTTACCTGACAAGATTGCCAACGTTTTTGTGAGCTCACAAGGTGCGATCATCATCGACTACTTGGAAAAGAGAAAAACGGTCACAAAACTTTACTAGGTAAAAATGGCTTTTCCATTTTGGGTGATCCAAGTAGAGGTACTTCTTTCAATAGTCTGTTTTTGACAGATTCGTGAGTCGTGTGAAGCTGTCATGTTATTTTTGTTCAGTAATGTGTTTCGTAGACTTCGCTCAATTTATGGTCAACATAATCGGCCCACTGGCATGCTCTTTACAAAACCATCACCCATTTAGAGACCCATCATTCATTATTGCATAATATTCGATCGAATGGACTACGTCCAGTGCGCAGTGAAGAAAATATAGCAGCTGTACACCTAGAATATAGAAAGTCGTTTCGGCGCCGTTCGCAATAACACGGAATAAAGTATGGAACGACTTGGCACATTTTGAAGTCGCTCGATCTTCCCAAGCGGCATCACTTTGCTCTATGAGCACTTGAAAAGTTCCAAGAAGAGCAAGCTGAAGAGATTCAAGAGCTGCCATTTTGTCCTCAAAAACAACGGTTTGGTGTTGTTTGTGGGCCGGTGGAATCATCTGTCCATATTTCTTGCCAGTGAGAAGGTAATTGTCAATGGCGACCGGTATCACGCCATGATAACCGACTATTTGATCCATGAAATTGAAACTCGCATCAATAAATGGATTCATTGATAGGACAATTCGGTGTTGAGATAATATCACGTTTTGGGCCGGACGCGTGGCCCTTAAAATCGTGTGATATCACACCATTAGACTTTTCCCTGTAGGGATATGTAAAGTCTAAAGTCTGTACGGACAATCCCGATTCGATATAGCTCTTGGAGCAAAACATCACGCGTGTCATTCGCCAGTTGCCAGTCGAAATGGTCGAATGAGTCAACGAAAATTGGACTCAGCGGATGGACCATCTGAGATCTAATTTTCAAAAAAGAAATTGCCAAATGATGTTCTTTCGAATGGTAAAAAACCTTATCTATTGAGTTTGTAGTTTGAGTGTTTTTTCTTAAAAGAAGTAGAGAACCTCGAAATGGGTCACCCTTTACTTCAACGTCGCCCTGGTCAAATTGGTCGAATTGGGCTCTGAACTGCCGACATATCCATCGTATTCTTCTTGTTTCAAAATATTAAAATTATGTACGTAACATTTTTTTTCTTTGTAGGCTAAGGACTTATCGAATCGCTCTTGCATAGACGTGTTCTTGTTAATGCGTTTAATTTGGCATGATATTTGAATTAAGGATAATAAAATAACGAATCCTACTTATTGCTTAATCTTCAATTATTAATAAATAGGTAAATTCAAGTTTTATAGCACATACGTACAGTAGGAATCAAAAATATGTATACAAAGTCATAGCGTAAATTAAAAAAACAAAGAGACAAAAAAAATTGAATAACTTGACTTAAGTATTTATTATTTCACTATCCTTAATAGTACGGCAATCACAATTACAAATAACCGCATGTTCTATAACAATATTAGTTTTTAAGTAAACGATTTTTTTACATTTATTAATATTTTTCTATATTTATTATATTTCAAAATAGCCATTATATAGAAATCTCGGCAATAGCTCTCGTAACTCATCCAGAAGGTTTGGGTCTTCCAATTCTTTTCTTAGTACCTCCGCATTCTCGACCACATCAGCAATATCTTTATTCTCATCGACAAATGTATAGTTGAATAATAGGAAGCAGAGGAGCAAAAAGAGTCCTGTTTATGTAAATTTAAAGTAAATGTTTTAGTTCTCGATATCATTAACAATATAACATAATTTTAAAATTAAATCTGCCATTGCCATATATGTTCCATTATTATGAATCATGATATTCTCTGCTCATATTCAGTTATTACTCAAAATACAAAGTTTTGTTGGATGGAATATTTAATTTTGATATTATTGTTGTTAGCAATGTTTTGGCATCATCAGAGTTAGCAGAAGATCTCAACACCTCTTATTGATCAACTCAGTACATTTTGGTTAATAGAAGAAGGTAATGGAAGTTGCGGAGAGATTTGGCAACGCAAAGGCACCAGGACTTGATGGCATTCCGAACAAGGCACTGAAAATCGCCATCAACTATAGCAAGAGGATTTTCGTCGATAAAAGAAGGAGTTTTTCCGAAACTTTGGAAGAAACAGCGGGTGGTTCTTCTTCAAAAGCCAAACAAACCGGCGGGAGAGCCGAGTGCGTATCGCCCACTTTGCATGATCGATACGATGGCCAAAATACTGGAAAAACTGATTTGCACACGCCGAGAACGTCACCTAGAAGAAGAGTCTCCTGGGTTATCTTAAAACAAATTTGGATTCAGGAGACATCGGTCCACATTAGACGCAGTTGGAAAAGTGACGGGTATTGCGGTCAAGGCCATAGAGGACCGCAGATGGCTGCAGGGAGATAAGAAATACTGCGCAGTCGTTACGCTTGACGTGAAAAACAATTTCAACTGGCATACTGGCCACATATATTGAAGGCATTAGATGCAAGAAACACCCCGGGGTATCTTCTGCGGACAATTAGCTGCTATTTGTCTGACAGACTACTGCTGCCAAAAACCTACATGGTGAGAGGTGGAGTACCACTAGGCTCCTAGGACGACATTGCCGTGACGGTCGTCGCTAAAGAACTACGAGTATTTCAGATACAGAACATATACAATGAGACCGTGTCGAAAATTAAAGCCAGGCTTCCGAGCACTAAGCTGCAGCTTGCAGATAAATAAACAGATGCAGTGCTAATCACGAGCAGAAAAAGGCTAAAAAACGGTCACCTTGAACATTGATGACTATATTGTAGCGCAAAATTCATTGAGGTTCCTTTGGCGTTGTGTTCGATACGAGGCTCAATTTCAAGGCGCATATTGAAAAGCCTGGGTAAGGCGGCTACAGTGACTGCGGTTCTGTTGAGAATCATGGCAAACATTGGTGGCCCAATCCAAAGTAGGAGATCTCTGCCAGTTAGCTAGTCAATGCTTATGTACGCAGTTCGATATGAAGGACAGCCCTGCGCCAAAAACTTGTGTCAATAAGGTAAAGGCTGTGTCCAGGTTATGCGCCCTTAGAGTTGCCTGTGAGTTAGAATGGTGTCGCACTAGGCCTTTGCTATCATATCTGGTCTTATGCTACCGGATATAATGGCCTCTGAGTTAAATAGAGTCTACTGCAAAACAAAAGTCATAAATAAGACCCTAAGGGCCGACGAGCACAAAAAGGAGAGGAAGAAAAGTCTCGATGAGTGGCAAAAGCAGTGGGATGCGGCAGATAAAGGAAGATGGACTAACTAAAAATGTACCGGCCGGGATTGACAGCCAACATGGTGAAATAGACTTCTACTTAACGCAGTTCTTATCAGGCCAGGGCTGTTTCAGGGAATGCCTGCACAAATTTGGCCACGATGACCAAACACAATGTTCTTTCTGCGGAAATGCCGCAAAAAACACAGGGCACATCTTTTTTTCCTGCTCCAGGTATGTGGTGGAGGGAGGCACCATAGAAAAATAACAAATAAAAGGAAAAAAACTTATGAAAGGTTTCCGAGAACTCGGAATGAAAGAAAGGACGCATTGAATAAAGTGTCGGCCCAGCTTGGTCCTGCGAAGAGTTTGTTGGGTACAAGCTAAAAATTTACGTGGATTTTTTCACCACCATAAACACCCCCAACTTCACACGATCATAAAGAAAGGTTGCACAAATTTAGGAAAAACATATTTGTCAGGGTCAAATGTGATCTTGAGTATATATTAATTCGTAGCATGCCGCCTAACTTACCCCAATATCTATGTTTTGCCAATTCCTGGCGAATTTCTATATGTGTAGGAATGTGGCCTTTGTATTCCGCTTTGCGCAGTGTGTTCTGAAAATTCGTAATATAGAAATAGAGTAGCTCGTCATAGTGTTCACGTCGCATTTCTGGGCTAAACATCATTATAAACGCATAATGGAGATCAATCGCTGGCGATCCGAATATGCTGATCTGATAATCAAGCTGCGCACAGAAGAGAGTAAAGAGCAGAAATAATTAATTTTTGTATTAAGTTATACAGTAAACAGCTTTGCTTACCAGCATAACGTCAGTCGGTTTATCCTCATTTTTCTTTATCATTATGTTTTTCAAATGAAAGTCCCCATGGTTGAGCACGAATATGCCATCGCGTTTACCGCTGCCGGCTTCGTTAAACATATCGATCGCCCTTTCGCATAGTAAATGTTCGACGGATGCAATGTGCGGCACATATTGTTTCAAATCATCGCGTTCGCTTAGAATCTCCTTCAGAAATCCAATACCATATTTAATAAATGGAAATGTATAGGGGTCGGCAGAATTCATTGCGCCCTTGTCTAAAGTCGTTATGATATTGTCCTTCTAAAATGTTGCGAACAAACCTATTCGTTCAAAATAATATCGAAAGAATATTTAGTTTAAAAATATATTTTCCTCACCTCTTCCTTGCACAATTTGTAGCTGATGGCATGCAATTTCGCCAGTTTGAGAAGAGTAAATTTCGCTTCCTCCAAATTAGGATGGCGGTACCCTATGGTGGTGTATCCTTTGAGTGC
Organism: Bactrocera neohumeralis; assembly: GCF_024586455.1. Classification (NCBI taxonomy): domain Eukaryota; kingdom Metazoa; phylum Arthropoda; class Insecta; order Diptera; family Tephritidae; genus Bactrocera; species Bactrocera neohumeralis. Next base: position 41,646,237 of record NC_065920.1, on the reverse strand, counting down.
TAAATCTTCAAAAATCACATATGACGGTGCGGTTGTGCTGCAGGCGATAAGCCTTTTCCAAAATACATTTAAAAATTGACTTTCATTGTCGATCTTCTGTTTGTTTTGCAATTTGGTTTACTCACTTTGGTCCCAAAATGGTGTTGTCGCCATATTGTCGCAGCACCTTTTCGATCATCGGCAGCACTTTAGTATACATGGTTATTTCCGTATCGAATAAACTATAATTTCCCATCAGTTCTTTCTTGTTTCCCTCTATGAATGGTTCGACTTTTAATATGAACGATGAAACCTTTTCTTTTGTTGGCTGCGACTGCAGTGTGTAAGTGACTTTGGCTCGAAACAAAATGCTTGCGTAGTTATCATTTTTCAATGTGCCTGGTTTCAGCTCTAAATTGGTGATCTACCAAATAAAAATTTATTTCAAAAAGTTGTGAAATTATAATACATACACATACCTCCGCGTCTTCAGTTTCGACATTTTTCAAAACTTTTTGGAAGAATGTCTCATTCAACCATTCCGGGAAAGTGAATTCATCCTCGCTGCGCTTTTCGTTATTTGTCATTTCAATGTTGCTCTCAAATTGAAAATGTTTACCTTCCGTAGTTCGTGTGGCTTCAATTGTAGAATGGAAACAATATAGCTTGCAAGGCGCGCTTTTATAGCAACCGTTCGCTTCAAATACTTCAAAGTTTACAATTCGTTATCAAAATTTACTAGTTATTTTTGCAATGCTATTCGTAGTGTGCAAAGAATTTTGATTAGCTCACAATGCATAATAAGCTTTACAGATAGCTCACTTTGCATTTAATTTCATTGAGGTTTGGAGATATGTACTTACTCATGGTTATCCATGCATCATATGAGTGCAGATAAACTTGAAAGCTATTTTAGGCTATCTACATATATCTTATCATTTAATAGCAACAGATATAAACATAATGAGCTTGATACTAAAATAAATCGTTTTAATCAATCTGCTCTCTTTTATGTAGCGACCGCATTTACAGAGATAAGATTTAGAAATGGTATTCACTTCAGCTTGTGTATTATATATTGTTATTGCCAGTTTATGAAACTGACATATTTGCCAAGCGAGAATTGGAACTATATATGGTATACCACACCGCCATACTGTCGATTACTGAAAAATCATTTAAATTCCATATGATTTTCTTTACTTTAAAGAATATAAACAAAGCAACGGCAAACACATCAGAACAAAACTTTGCACAAATAATCACTTCAAGGTATGCCATCTCTTATGGAAAAACATCGGACCATAAGTTTATCGAATATGTATAATACAGTTCTTATATCTCACTCCGAAAATATAAAAAATTACATTCAGAGAGCATTTGTTTTTGTTTTTATATAGTAACATGGAGAGGGTATATTAAATTTTTTTGGAGACTTATATAAATAAATATATAGATGACCAACGCGACGAACTGAGTCGATTTAGCCATGTCCGTCTATTGTCTGCATATACGCGAACTAGTCTCTCAGGAATTGATCTGAAATTTTACACACGTTCTTTTCCCGTCAAGAAGCTGCTCATTTGACGGAACGGCTGATATGGATCCACTATAAAATGTATGTAACTCCCATACAAAATGAATCATTACAATTAAATTCTTGTATGCAGAACTTTTTTATTTGACGAGATATTTTCACGAAATTTTGCATTGGAGTATTGGCAAAAAGAACGATACAATGTCTGCAGATACACTTCAGATCGAACCACTTCATTATAAAGCTACTATAAACAAGTAAGGAAGGGCTAAGTTCGGTTGTCACCGAACATTTTATACTCTCGCATGATAAAGTGATAATCGAGATTTCATTATCCGTCATTTACATATTTTTCAAATACCGTATTTGTGTAAAGTTTTATTCCGCTATCATCATTGGTTTCTAATGTATATATATATTATACAGAGAAGGCATCAGATGGAATTCAAAATAGCGTTATATTGGGAGAAGGCGTGGTTGTGAACCATATATTTCGTACATGTCATCAGGGTGTTAAGAAAATATTATATACCAAATTTCATTGAAATCGGTGAAGTAGTTCCTGAGATATGGTTTTTGCTCCATAAGTGGGCGAGGCCACGCCCATTTTCAATTTTTAAAAAAAGCCTGGGTGCAGCTTCCTTCTGCCATTTCTTCCGTAAATTTAGTGTTTCTGACGTTTTTTGTTAGTCGGTTAACGCACTTTTAGTGATTTTCAACATAACCTTTGTATGGGAGGTGGGCGTGGTTATTATCGGATTTCTTCCATTTTTGAACTGTATATGGAAATGCCTGAAGGAAACGACTCTATAGAGTTTGATTGACATAGCCATAGTAGTTTCCGAGATATGTGCAAAAAACTTAGTAGCCACGCCCACTTTTCCAAAAAAAAATTACGTCCAAATATGCCCCTCCCTAATGCGATCCTTTGTGCCAAATTTCACTTTAACATCTTTTTTTATGGCTTAGTTATAACACTTTATAGGTTTTCGGTTTTCGCCATTTTGTGGGCGTGGCAGTAGGCCGATTTTGCCCATCTTCGAACTTAACCTTCTTATGGAGCCAAGAAGTACGTGTACCAAGTTTCATCATGATATCTCAATTTTTACTCAAGTTACAGATTGCTCGGACGGACGGACGGACGGACAGACAGACATCCGGATTTCGACTCTACTCGTCACCCTGATCACTTTGGTATATATAACCCTATATCTGACTTTTTTGGTTTTAGGACTTACAAACAACCGTTATGTGAACAAAACTATTATACTCTCCTTAGCAACTTTGTTGCGAGAGTATAAAAACTGACCGATTAAAATTAAGTTTTTGTAAACAGGAATAGACAGTTGTCCAAGGCTACAATCTCCTAGCATATTGTTTAGATCGGAAAACTGCAGCAAATACAAACTGACCATTCAAAATCAGTTATTTTACAGCCCTTCATGGCCTGTTTGAACTACTTTTGATATCGACGAATTCACCTTTTATTTTCATGCCAAACACTTTCTTACAGGGGAATTCACTTGTTAATTCATCCTCAGTGTAGTAAAAAAAAACTTCTCATAGTATTAATGCGATCATCTTTATCAGCGTTTCGCTTAGCCGATACAGATAACAGACGTTTTGGCAGATGGGCTGTTGAACGCTTGAGTGTGTGTGTGGCGTGAGTTCACTTGCTAATGTTGATTTATTTGTTTATGTTGTGTTGTGGTCGATGCACAGTGGACGAAATGAACAATCTGGCATGAATTAATTAATAGCTTCAGAACGAATAAAAAAATCTCTGTTCCTTTCCTTTTAATAGTTAAAACATAAGGTAAAAATATTGGTTAAGCTCGAAAATTAAAATAATAAATATTTTTTTTTGTAATACTAAAAAATAAAAGTTAAAAAAATATTTATTATTTTTTTATTTTATAGAATTTTTTTTAATAATTACTCACACTTACGACATAAAAAAAAAAAATCGGAGTCAGAAGTATCGGAAGAACAGTTGCGCGAAAGGTTATTTGCAGCTGACAGTAACAGTTTCGCCTCTTCGCCCAATTTAATATTTATTTTCGGAAATTTTAATAATGTTATGGATTTTGATGAGATAAGAGGGTCTGAAGAAACCAAAAATGAGTACAAAAGTTCTTCCATTGTAGTCGATCTAGAAATTGCTCGGGAAAGATTTTGTCGGAAGTAATAAAAACACTTTGAGCGCATAATTGGAAGTGACAGATTTTCTTTTATGTAACTGTGAACAGACAGAGACATGCAGAACCACAGATATGGGCTAACGAATATATCTGCAGTTTTACGTAAAAATTCCATATAAAATTGACGTCTCCTCCAGTTGATTTGGAAGCCATCGTGAGATAATAAAAAAAATTTGTTCATGTCAATTTTGAATTAGAATCAACAAACGAAACTAACTGCGAAGCACTTCTCTTTCCACAGTTGTAAAGTATAGATGAAGGCCGCCATCGACTTCTCCATTTTTCTACAAGTTGCACACAATATTTCGCATTTCCCTTTTTTATTTTATTGATTTCATCGTTTCATTTTAACTAAAGAAACCAAAATCTTTAAATCTTAGAAGTTAATGTTACACATTTCACATCCAGAAGAAGTAACATTTATAATACTAGTCGAAATCCGCCTAAATCAACATAACAATTACGACATGGAAATCGGCGAACATAGAATTGACACATTATCTGTAAAACTGACTCCAAGATCGAAGTAACGTGAACACAAGGAAGGAAGTTCGAAAATCTTTATATTAGGTATATGTGGGCTAAGGGAAGTATTGACCCAATTCAACTAATTTTTTATACACAAAAATAAAATTGCCAGGAAAGGATTTTCTTTGAATTTCATTTGTATATCCCATACAATGACCCATATTTTCGGTCAAAAGTCAACAATACTTATAGATACTGGGTTCCACATATTCAGTACCTAGGACGTTGAACAGTTTCGTTGGATCTGGCCAATTTTTGGTTATAAGGTGGCATACTGTAAAGACATTATTCGTGCAAAGTTCCATCGTGTTATGTATATTAATTGCTTCTTGATTTGTATACAGCAAAGTGAAAGATTCCAATAGAAATTAAAATTGTTCTGTAGTCGTGGTTGTAGCTCGATTTCGCTAAAACTGTAAAATGGGAATGTCAGATGAATGTTATTCCGAATATGGTTGAGGTCGGTCGAGCTAGCCTCAATTTTTACAAAAGTTACATCTTGCAGATAGACAGATAGAGACGGACGGATAGACAGTCATTCGAATTCAACTTGCCTCAGTCATCTGAAACGAATTACTTTGTGACAGATAGTCATTTCGTTTCTCTGAATTGTAGTATGTCTGTTTGACCTTCTACACAAAATGTATGATGCATTCAAATACTTGTTTGAGCTGACGCTTTCAATCAAACATATAAATGTATATGTAAGTATGTATGCTCCGGCAACGATTCACTCGTTTGCCATTTCAAATCACTCAAAAACAAGAAAAAACGTTAACTTCGGCTGCACCGAAGCTAATATACCCTTCACAAGTACATTTCGTTTGGTAACTAAGTGTCCAGTTTGTATGGAAGCTATATGCTATAGTAATCCGATCTGAACGATTTTTTCAGAGATTATGTTACTATCTTAAGCAGTAATCCATTTCAAATTTCATGAAGATACCACGTCAAATATGAAAGTTTTCCATGCAAGCCTTTGATTCCGATCATTCAGTTTGTATGGCAACTATATGCAATTTTAACATTAGTTTGTATGGAAGATACCGAATTCGTGAAGAAAATCAACCGATATTGTCAAATGAGGAAACAAGCATTTGATTTCATTCAGAGATTACATTTATAGTTAACCGATGAACAATTTTTAGAAAATAATTGCATACCAAATTTCGTGAATAGATCTTGTCAAGTGTGTGTCCATACAAGAATTTGATTCCGATCATTCAGTTTGTATGGCAGCTATATGTTATAGTGGTCCGATATCGGCCGTTCCGACAAATGAGCAGCTTCTTGAAGAGAAAATGACGTTTACAAAATTTCAAAACGATATCTTAAAAACTGAGGGACTAGTTCGTATATATACATACGGACGGACGGATGGACGGACAGACGGACAGACAGACAGACGGAGATGGCTAAACCTACTCAGCTCAACATACTGATCATTTATATGGGTGTTACAAACTTCGTGACAAACTTAATATACACTGTTCAGGGTATAATAATCGTATGAATTGATCTGCATCCGAGCAAAGCGCACACTATACTGCACGGAAAAAAGAGACATTTGCTTTGCATTTCATTTCGGTGACTGCAATTCATTTGGTGTCGCTATTTATATATATACGGATAGGAGGTTCTTAGCAAAAAAAAATGTATATACATAAACCCGCCTCAGACTTATACATATAATATATACATATATATAGTATATTATTCAATAAATATGGATAAATAATATTATACTATAATTAATAAACACCGTTTTCATATTACTAGTAGAAAATCTAATATTTGTAGCGTTCTTAGCATTTAGAGCTTTTCCAACGATTGACGAAATATTACTGTTACATTTTTTCTTCTCTTTTTTAATTTCTAAACTGTGATCATCAGATAGCGAAGTAAATAAGTGATTTTTTGTGATATTTCCACTAATATCAATTCTACCATAAAGTGACTTATGTATACATATGTATATCAACCCTTTCCAATTTACATCTAAAGCTTGCTCGATGTTTTCGTCTTTCCGAATGCTAATTGAATCGAATGAGCAATCTTTACAGTTTTTTGAGGTGATTAATTCCATCAAAGGACTCCATTCCCTTCCTCTGATAAATGCAAGTAAATATAGCTTTTTCCGCGTCAACGGAAAAAGTCAAGCAGATTTGTGGCCGTATATTTAAATTTTTGTACAACCCGATACATCCCGGATGTGACCGATGATGGAAAACAGTGCCGTGAGTTACCCCACTTTTAGGCGAGAGTACCACGTGTTCAACTACCAATCACGATATTGGTGAGTATATGGGAAACGGGAATACTGACAATACCATTAATTATCTCCAATGCGGAATCGTCGGTTTAAAAGCGGTATTAAGAGTCGTTAGAGTTCGAAACTTTAAACAATACATGGCTCTATACGATTATAGCCCAAACTTTCTAGAAAAGCGTCATAGATAGGGTTACCATATTACCTGATTTCTCAGGAAATTCCCAGACTTTGACCTTCGGCACTGATCCCCTGGTTTCCTCCTGAATGGGCGATTTTTTTCGAGCAAGTGCGTGAAAAAAGTGAGCACATGCAACGGGACTGATTTTGACTGTGACCGATATGGTAACCTTAGTCATAGAGATGATTTAAGTTCACAGACATGCAAATGCTTTAGATGTAAAGATAGTTTATCCTGGCTATGTGGATTGAACTCTTTATGTGGGACTGTAGTTAAAAGAACTAGAAGTCGCTGGTATGTAATTGTTCCTCCATAAAACCATCTGCGCCAAATAACTGTGCTGGATCTACTGGCTGATGCATTAACTGATGCAGAAAATTACGACACAGTGAAGATTTTCCTAACTTTTACACTGTATTTAATATATACAAATAAAAACAACTACATAATTATAGACATTGTAATCTTTCAGTATTCCTCTCCTTTTGATTAACACAGGTGATCGATTAATGAGGGCTGCCAGGGCAGTAAGTAGTTTGACCATCACTAAAAGACACTGAATTTGTCATAATATACATACATTAGTCGCTTAGTATTTAATAACCTCGGTATTGTCATTATCTTCCTTATTTAAAACTTGAAATTCATGTAAGAATGTTGTAACAAGCTATGCTTTCCGAGTGGGTGGAGAGTCAGCAGATGTGCTTGACTAATCGTGACCGTGAAAGATTTGCATTCAGTTTTTATGACGAATTTCTCACTTTGGTTGAAGAATACAAGTATAAACTTGGCGTTGGAGGAAGTAAACATACAGCAAGGTTGTGATGCATCGTACGAGTTTTCAAGACAACTATGTCCAACAACTCATTAACTTTTCTTTAAATTTACTTATAAATTTGAGATACTTTCACTTCTTACAGCTTTCGCCGAAGTCTCCAGAGGTGGTTCTGCGAGCGGGTGTCGGCCTTGAAACAAGCGACTCGCCTATGGAGATGGTACACTGGGTTTGGGTCCCGCCATGAAGAAATCACTCCCAATGAAAAAGAGACAACATGCTCAGATGAAAGAGCTCAGTTTTGATCACAAGCACGGCAAACGTAATAAGAACTATGATTTAAAAGAATGCACTTGGAAAGTACGGTCCCTAAATTTGGAAGGTGCCACTACCCAGCTGGTTGATGACCTCGTAAAAGTAAAGGCTGACATCACCGCCGTGCAAGAAATGCGATGGATGGGACAAGGACTGCGGCAAGTAGGCCCTTGTGGTGAATGTGCGTCTACCCCCCGATGGAAGAGAAGGATAATATGACCAAAGGTGCCAAAGGTGAGCGGCTGGAACGCACTTATGACAACTACCTCCGCCAAAATGTCAAAATTGTGTTTCACGATTTTAACGCTAGGGTGGGCAAAGAAGAAATCTTTGGTACAACAGTTGGAAAATTCAGCGTTTATGGAGAAATCCCTTCAAATGTATTGCGATTGATTGACCTTTTACAGTGACGGTGTCCTTGACACGCATACCGTGAGACGGTATTTCAGCATTTCAAGCTCCTTACGTACAGCTGCAAGCGCAACCATTACTTTCTGGAAAGGTAAGAAAGAACAGCTGGTACGTTGAGGACTGTTATGTCACAGTGGAGAGAAATCGGACAGCCTACCTCGTTACAATTGATCACAACATGTGCGAGATGGGATAGATATCGACAGTTGAGGAGGAAAGCGAGACGCATTCGCAGACAAAAAACAAAGAGGCCGAAATGCGTGAGTATGAAAAGTTTGACTGGCCGACAGGGGTAATGCTCGCAAGTTCTACGAAATACACAGCGATTAACGGAAGGTTTCAAGATTTAAAGGCTAATGTTGAGAGTATGCTGAAGTTATGAAGGGGACACAGTCAGTTGAACGGAAGTGAAAGGGTAAAATCTGGAATCTCCAATCGATGACGATGGAACATATGTTCCATTTCACGACCATGATAAGAATCGAATAGTAATTACCCGCCGACCTATTCAAATACGTCGGCATTAGCTTATTTGCAACATATGCTGAATGAAAGCATACCCGATGATTGGAACCTGAGTTTGCTATGCCTAATTCAGGAAGAGAAGGACCAAACAATTTGTGCCAATTGCCGTGGGATACGCCTCCTTAATATCGCATATAAGATCCAAACACTGTCTTAGGCCGAATTTCTTTAAGACATCTCGTCAAATGAAAAAGTTTTTCATATAAACACTTGTTTCCGAACGTTCAGTTTGTATGACAGCTATGTGTATGCTACAGTGTTCCGATATTGTGACGTGAGCAGAAGTTCGCGTATATACAGACGGACGAGCATAGCTAAATCGACTTAGCTGGTCTTGCTGATCATTGAAAGATATAGTATACATTTTATAGGATCTCCAACGATCCTTTTCAAGTTACATACATACATATGTATAACAAAGGTTACGCCACTTCAGACTATTGATAGACTCAAGCCGAAAATCATTACTTTACCGCTAAGGGGTTCAAAAAAAATGAAAGCCGCTTTGAAAGTTAGCTGTGATGTGACTAACAAAATTATTTAATTGATTTATGTTTTATTAAAAATACTAAAGGTCAAAATTAAATAAAATTTTTACAAATATAAAATATGATTTCTTTTATCGAAAGTATACAAAATTTACATGCTGCCATAAGGTATCTGACGGGAGGCGCAACTGTCATGAAAACATGCAAATTGAGTCACCTAAGTATTTTGGAAATACCTTAATTAGCAAGACTGGCAGTTAAAGCGGCCAGACTATTTCAATAAGTAATTGAGAGCTAGACAAGTTTCATCATCGACTTAATTAACCAAAAGCGTGGGTCGCATTTTAAATGAAAGCTTAAGAGACATAATTACCAAGTCTGGCATATGCGATTACTAAAACAATTTAATTGCATCAAAAATATTTGTTTGCCGAAATACCTGTGGACGCACAATTAAATTTGCAATTAAAATACTATGTAAGTACATACATATCTACATTTATGTAGTATATACATAAGTACATATGTATGTATGTTAGTATATACAAAAGTGATTTATCAATGACCTTTTTTCTAAAGGAATGCTAAAGCTAATTTAGAGTATTTAACCACACAAACAGATATGCGTACCTTTGTACTCACACAAACACATAAATAAACACAAATATTGAGATAACGGTATGCGGCAGCGGCGCTTAGAGCACTGGAGCCTGTCTCGCCAGCGGCAGCAACATGTCTGAATATCATCTGTCTGCCTCTCGTTTGTTTAAGATCCTTTGTCGTTGACTTACCTTCTATAGCTGTTGTTGTTGCGGTTGTTATTGCCTTCTTGTTATTTGTACAGTTCATTATCATTAACACTGTCACAGCCACCAACAGTTATGGCAAAACATTTATTTGAGTTGTACTTTGTTTATTTGCTCCTGACATTGTTATTATTGTAATTTGTAATTTGACAGAAAAGTAAACAACCGAGCCACGTCGCACTCATTGTCGACGCACGTGACATACTTTGGCAAGTCATCGCAGGTATTTTGTGCCGAATTTAACAATGCAAAGGCAACAACATGTGTCTGTATGTATTTAGCACAAATGTGTGTAAATAATATAAACATATGTGTATATATAAGTAGGTATGTTAGGTTGATTGCTGATTACATAATGAATAAGCAACATAAGTACATATGTACCTTTATGCTTAAAAATAGAAACATACCAAGGCACGTAAATGCCGAGGAGAAAGCACCTGCGGACGTAAACATTTCTGTCTGTTTAAAACTTTGTGAAGAAGATTGCTGACAATCATTTTGAGGATTTGATAAAATTTTATATTTAAGTAAAACACACTTCGATTCACCAAGCTTTAGGCTACAGCGAGTTAGTCGAATTATGACCGGTGAGCAAACAGACTTGCAGCACTGAATAAAACATACATAAGTATGTATGTATGTACATTTGCTCAACCTGAATCAATTTTTTGAAGTCATTGTATTAAACTCAGTTTATAAATTAAAGAATTAAGTTTATAATTTAAAGTAACTAGCACAAAAAGTCCTCTTTGAATTTCAATTGTAAAGGGTGTTTCATTTCGAGATTCCCTACTTTTTTAAAGAAAAAACACAGAAGCTTCAAATTTAGTGCGGAATGTATAAGTATTACCATTCGAAAGAACATTATTTGGTATTTATTTTTTGAATATTATCACTTTCAAATGTTGTACGCGGCTATGTCTCAGATGGTCCATCCGCTGAGCCCAATTTTCGATGACTCATTAGCGCTTTTCTACTGCCCAAAACGTGAAATTATCTGTTCACCAAAGTGGTAAATAAATTCATTGTTTGATGCGATGTGTCAGAAGTCGCGCCATCTTATTGAAACCAAATATGCAGAGATCACGAGCTTCAAATTCAGACATCAAATAGCCGGTTATCATGGCGCGATAACGATCACCGGCATCATTTTCGAAGAAATATGTACTGATGATTCCGCCGGCGCATAAACCACACCAAACCGTTGTTTTTCTGGATGAAATGGCACCTGAATCTCTTTAGGTTAATCATCGTTCCAAATGTGGCAACTTTGCTTGTTTACATACTGATTGAGCCAAAAATGGGCCTCATCGCTGAACAAAATCAGGCTCGAAAACATCGGATCTTCTTGGAACTTTTCAAGAGCCTATATAGGGATCGATGTTACATGGGAAAGTCGAGCGGTTTCAGTTCTTGCAGAAGCTAAAATGAAGATCTCGATGTAAAATGCGCCAAGTCGTTGCATACGTTTGTCGGAGTCCACGGTCTTTGTGTACACTCTCAGCTACGGCTACTTTATTTTCTTCACTGCGTGTTGGAGTGGTTTACTCTATCGAATATTATCCAATTATGAATGCTGGGTCTCAAGAGAGGTGATGGTTTTGCGAATACCACGCTCAGTATGCCGATTATGTTGACCATAAATTAAGCGAAGCACGCGTAACACATTCTTTATGACCTTTTATACAAGGTGTGTTCCAAAGTAAAGTATGGACTTTTTGAATCTAGCGCCCCCTGGTGACGCAATCTATTTCATGACATTTCATCGATTGGAAGTGAAGTTATTGCGTTTTAAGTGTCAGTATGTTTGTGTTATCGGTCCGAAAATGAGCTTCGAACAAAGAGCCAACATTAAATTTTGTTTTAACACAATTTAAAATTCCATTTGATTCGTTCAGTTTCCAGTGCACAAATCAAGAAGCATCTTTTTGCCTAAAATACATAAATTTGAGCGAAAACTTGACCTAGCCCCTATATAACCAATATAAGGATTTTCCAATATCCGGCTGACTTTGCTCTTTATGATTGGTTTTACACCTTAAAGTATTTCCCTGGCTCTGATTCTTGCAAGTTGCAAGAGTATAAAATGTTCGGTTGCACCCGAACTTAGCCCTTCCTTACTTGTTAAATATTATGAACGTCGAACATAAATGACTGAGGAGGAGCAAAACCATCGATATCTATTAATTCGTTTGAACAAATATAATTGAATTGGACCAATGCTGTAGTTTTACGAGCATTATTTATTGACAGTAGCTTGACCTTCGTAGCATGAATCTGTTGCTTCTACTTACGTATATCTGTCAACACCCGTGGGTTAATGACATTGCTAATTGTTTACAATGTCCAAAAAGAGCTGTGCATGGAAAACTTTGCAGCTGATCAATACTAAATATAAATTCAAAGCTTTAGTAACTTACATATGTATGTGGACTGATCGTATCTTTTATTCGATTGAAGACAATGCAGTATCAGTAATGACAAAATAAAAATAGATTTAAAGATTTTGTTTAGCAAAATTAATTGGCTCATCTTCCTGTATTTTTTCTTCTGATCGAAAGTTCATGCATACATACATAAAGGTATACTATTGTGTGTGCAAATCAACGGCAATCAACGCGTAGCAGGGTAAACGATACAGCAACAATTAAGTGCTACTTAACAAAATAATAATAATATTCCCGTTGTTTTGGTACACGTATTCCATAAGAAGGTAAAGTTCGAAGATGGGCAAAATCGGCCCTCTGCCACGCCCACAAAATGGCGAAAACCGAAAACCTATAAAGTGTCATAACTAAGCCATAAATAAAGATATTAAAGTGAACTTTGGCACAAAGGATCGCATTAGGAAGGGGCATATTTGGACGCAATTTTTTTGGAAAAGTGGGCGTGGCCCCGCCCCCTACTAAGTTTTTTGTACATATCTCGGAAACTACTATAGCTATGTTAACCAAACTCTACACAGTCGTTTTCTTCAGGCATTTCCATATACAGTTCAAAAATGGAAGAAATCGGATAATAACCACGCCCACCTCCCATACAAAGGTTATGCTGAAAATCACTAAAAGTGCGTTAACCAACTAACAAAAAACATCAGAAACACTAAATTTTACGGAAGAAATGGTAGAAGGAAGCTGCACCCAGGCGTTTTTTTTTAATTTAAAATGGGGGTGGCGTCGCCCACTTATGGACCAAAACTCATATCTCAGGAACTTCTCCACCGATTTCAATGAAATTCGGTATATAATATTTTCTCACCCTGATGACATGTACGAAATATGGGTGAAATCGGTTAACAACCACGCCTTCTTCCAATATAACGCTATTTTGAATTCCATCTGATGCCTTCTCTGTATAATATATACATTAGGAACCAATGATGATAGCGGGATAAAACTTTACACAAATACGGTATTTGAAAAATATGTAAATGACGGATAATGAAATCTCGATTATCACTTTATCATGCGAGAGTATAAAAGGTTCGGTGACACCCGAACTTAGCCATTCCTTACTTGTTTCTTTTATTATCTGTTCCAAATTACAGTTTAGGATCTTAATTTGGGGCTTACTTGTGGGTGTGGTAATCCTCTGAATCCCTCCATCTACAAGACCAACGGAGTTTAACTCGTCTTGTCATCTGGATTAGTTATATAAACATATTTCCATTAGTTTTAGAGCTAGAAACAACCGTTAGTGAAAAAACTACTATACTCTGTTATACAATGCTGCAAGAGTTTAAAAATAAAGTAAGGTACTGCATAAAGGGTGACCCAGCCATTTTTTTGACAGATCACATGTCAAGCTGTTATTTTTATTTATAATTGTTTGGCATTTCATTATGAAAACACTTATGCCTGAACAAGGTTTACACATTGTGCCACTTCATTACGAAAATTCACGTTCTGCAAAGAACGCCGATTGTCAACAACTGAGCGTATTATTAGGATTTATGGTCCTTTGCGCGTTGGCCACGGCGAATATCGCATTCGATGGAACGATGAGCTGTACGAGATAAATGACGACATTGACATAGTTCAGCGAATTAAAAGACAGCGGCTACGCTGGCTAGGTCATGTTGTCCGAATGGACGGAAACACTCCAGCTCTGAAAGTATTCGACGCTGTAACCGCCGGGGGAAGCAGAGGAAGAGGAAGACCTCCACTCCGTTGGAAGGACCAAGTGGAGAAGGACCTGGCTACGCTTGGAATATCCAATTGGCGCCACGTAGCGAAAAGAAGAAACGACTGGCGCGCTGTTGTTAACTCGGCTATAATCGCGTAAGCGGTGTCTACGCCAATTAAGAAGAAGAAGAAGAGCGTATTATTCGCACACAATCACCCATCTTGAATGTGCAGAAAATATGGCAGCCGCAGCAGAGAGTGCACACGAAGACCGTGGTGAGTCGATTCGTCGTTGTTCGCAGCAACTGGGACTGACATATAAAACGACTTGACGCTTTTTACGTCGAAAACTTAGATTGAAAATGCACAAAATATAGTTTGTGCAAGAACTGAAGTCGCTCGACCTTCCCAAGCGACATCGCTTCGCCTATGCGCTCTTGAAAAGTTCGAAAAAGATCCGACGATTTCGAGCCAAATTTTTTTCAGCAATGAGACCCATTTCTGGCTCGAGGGGTATGTGAACATTTATGAAACTAATTTTTTTCCTGAAATTCTGTTTCTTTCTTCTTTTTATTTTTTTATTAGTTCTCTAAGAAACTTTGGCTGGTTATCGAAAATATATATAACTATAGAATATTACCACTAAAAATGTCATTTGCATAAGTCTGAGATGGCAGGTTAATGAATGCCACTTCATTTGAAATTCATTGGTTGGCCAACAATTTCACAAAGAAACCAAATTGATGTATGACATATTGCTTCATCTTGCTATATCGTTGATTGACAACATTGATCATCGCTTTTTTCAAGGTTCTTTCAAAGTGTCTTGTCTTATATTTGCAGAATTCTTTGAGAAAGTTGAAGTTTAAGAATGGCACACTTACTCGTAAACACTAACTTTATTTACTTCTCTATACAAACAAATAATTTAAAATTATATTATAGTACGTATTGTATAGTATATACAGTGTCTACCAATAGGGGTGGCTTGATTTTGACAGTTCGTTGACAGGCGACCACGTTTGTTGTGTGCGACATCAGTGGCGCTAATTTCTTTCGAAATGAGAGAAGAAGTACAGTTAGCGAGCGTTATAATGCGATGTTGACTGCATTTTTTTCTTCGAAATTCGATGAAATCAACGCAGAAGATCTCTATTTCCAACAAGACGGTGCGCCGCCTCACGTTTCACGCCTAAACATGGACACATTGCGTGCAAAGTTTAGTGACATATCACAAAAAAAAGAAAACGGGGTTATTTTATTTAATTTTAACATCACGACATTCTTGTTGGTAGACCCTTTATACATTATATTAACATAAGTTTGTAAAACGAAATAAAATTGTCCTACTGCGCGCATGGAATGCAAATGGAATCACTTCAAATGTCAGATAAATGAATCGAACAGCAGCAAATCGTAAAGGTGAACGGCGATGGCAACTATACCATCTCAAGTCAATGCATTTCAACAAACTTTTGAATAAAACTTTATCCTTTGTCTTATGTTGAGCCAGGTTGTAGATTAAGGTTCACATATTCGAATACTCGTAATCAAAAGAGTACATAGACGAGCGAAGAAGGGAATACTGTAAGAGCTGAGAGAGTTAATAATAAAGCTTTTGTTGGTAGTCAATACTCTTTTATATATTTCTTTGGAAAGTACCAAGGTTTTGTAGTTGTGACAGAGACCTTCTGTCGTTGCATTGATAAATTTTTCATTCGGTGCGGATAATTGTTCAAGGCAACGGTCCATTTGCAAAAGAACTGTTCAGATCGGGTTATTATAGCATATAGTCCAATAAAAATCAAATATCATTTTAAACCCGTTTATTGTTTTGATATTTATCAGAGCGAGTGACGAACTCTCTACACAGCTTAGTCGATTGATAAAGGTTGCCATTAAACAATGCCTTCTTCCGCTGGTACTAAGAATGAATGTTCCAAGATGGCTTCGGGTTTTTATATTAAAAGATGAATATGTGGGAGATTTCGAGAAGTCATTTTGCACTGTAGGAGTTAGATGAGTATCAAATGAAATTTCAAGAAATTGACTTTTCACTGATAAGATTTTGATGCTGTGACCTGATAAGAAAAGATTGTGGATGGTGAAACAAAGCCTTTTTCTATATAAAATACATATGCATTCATATCATGAACCGTTCACAAATTTTGAATTAACTGAGCAGCAAATGCAGAAGTCTTTAAACTTTCGCAACGTCTTTACTTCTCGACCCACCCACATTTGGTGCGAGTCAAATAGAAGTTCAAGCGAGCAACTTAACTTTGGAAGCAAACAAAAGGACGTACAAATCTACTACGTTGCACTATCGAGCACAAATAAACCGATATGCTTGTCTAAACAAATATAATTCGGCGCGTACAAACAAACCTCCAAATATTGGCACCAACACGCATACACACACACGCGCACACGAAGCACTTGTACACAAATGTTGCCGAAATGGAAATTGTCGCATAATGTCGTAAAAATCGAAATCGATTTTAAGCGATAATGTTGCAAGTTCCACTCAGCTAGCTGCCACTTCTACTTCCAGTTGGACTGCTATTATTTTTCTTGTTTTTTTTCTCAGCATTGCTTCTCGTTTATTGCCAGAGGATTTGCCAAGGTGGTTGATGCCGCCCACTTTCCGTCAATTGTCGCCGATTTGCGATTGTAACTGCTAAGCTGCTAAGCTCAGCTGCCGTTGCCGTCGCTACTGCTGCTGCTGCTGCGGCAAGGTGTAATCGTCGCAAGCGTCAGCCTTGCTGCTTGCCTGAAATATTTACCTTGCCTCTACCGCTACTTCTCGAAGACTTTTCCGTCCGCCTCGTCCTCGTCCACGTCGGCATCGTCATCGTCGAGCAATAAAACGTTGAGTGCAGAAAAGAAGCAACGTACATATGTATTTGTAGGGAATGAAATAAAACAGGAGAGAATGCTGAAAAGTACGGAAGAAATCGACATAAAATTGCAAGCATTTTCTTTATCCTTACGTGACAACAATTTCGTATTCCAGGCAGGCAACTTTTTGGCTTCCACCACACCGTGTCCTCCCAGTGCGCCAGCGTCTCATTGTTGTCTATGGGGAAGGATGGCAGCTTGGCGCATTGCTGTATGACTCAAACATTTGTATGTGTGTTCGTCAGTGATATATATATATATATATGCATATATCTACCGATGGCGGTGTGTCTTGGTGTAAGTAGCTGTTGGTTGGGGGCGCTTTCGTTTACGGTTCAATTGCTCTAATTAACGTTTAAAGCCTAAACGGATTTCCACGATTCGGGGCGCGGTCGCGTGGACAGCGCGCTGTGGTCGAGCCGCGGTGCAGAGAGCTGTCGGTCGTCTTGCATATTAATTTAAGTAAATTAAAGGTTTCGTGCTGAAAAATTTGAGTACTCAAAAATGCGAAATTTTACTTAAAGGTATTTGTAGGCCGTTTACCTTGATCTTCTTTTCTTTTCCATGCAAGTAGGTGCTTCTTCAACATGGAGCACGTGCACGGAATATTAATTTTTTATTGAAACTTTTTAAGACCCATAATGACTTTATTGAAGGAATTAAGCTAGATAAAAGGTGCGCAGTTGCGAATCAGTTTCAATAATCATAGGACAGAAATCTACAGGTGGGAACAGACGGTTGGGGTCATAAGGCTATAGGTCTAAAGATACAACACGTCTGAATTTATATTTATTCTATACTCGTTTTGTAGTATCGATTGGAAAATATTAATTTTTTAACTTTTGTATACTCGAATATTTTAGGAAGTTGAAAATAGTAAAAATTATTATTACCTTTTGTCATGTTAACGAATCTCTCAGAGATGTAATATACTTCCACTTGCACTTACATAATTTACTTATTGCCAACGGTTGCTCACCCCACAATCAGCTTCTATAGGTGGAAGTCTGTTGGATATGATCTATGGTCTATCTGAATTTAGAAATGTTTTGCTGGAGAATTTAACTCGTCACTAGGCTTGCAAGTTTCCAAGATAAAGCAACTGGATTGCCTTGACTTCTTAGAGCAGATGTTAAGATTAACTTCAAAAAGAAGACACCGACTTGAAATTGATCCTGGCAGGAGCTTAACTTCAACAAGTAAACAAAGGCTGATTTTCTATACGTTTAAACTGGAAAATGACCAGGAAAATATTTCAATGCTCATGCTATTTTATCAATATAACTTGTATTATTAGTAATACTACTTCACTTTGATATCCAAGATTAGTATTGGTATTACTAGGTATATGACAACTATGGAAGCACCGAACTAGTTTTATCCGTTTTCGGCGCAGGCCACATTATTATAAGAGCATGTGCTCTCTGAATTTCAAAAAATGATCTCACAGATTGACTAATATTTTCGGCGTAAATTCAGAAAGTATTAATTACTATATTACATAATACTCGTCCTAGATGGCAGCATAACTTCTCGATCCTTTTACAGTTTGACACTATATGTTATACTTTTTTGGTGTCATTAGTGTTTTATGAAAGAGTTACTGGTGTTTCCATATATTTCATCTATTATTCTGTATCTATCTGTAATGGAAAAAAACAAAATTCGTAAATTGTTTGTAAAATGTTTCAGACTCGTATGGAAAGGGTTCGAATTCGAGGAAGTTAGTCTAGAGGTCTCACTATAACGTCAAAACTGAGGAGAACAATCAGAGCTGATTTAACGTGGATGTTAGTATTTAGAGTCAGATGAAGTAAGTGAATTTTATACAAATACAGTTGAACTTCCATAACTCGAACTTCTATATGGTAACATGAAGTTCTCCATAACTCGAACTCTTGAATTGGCAAGAGAAGCCAAATTGGCAAGCGATCGCCTTATTTGCATTTTTCGGACTTCCCACTTTGTAAACAGCTGCTCACGAAGAAGACGCTTCGCGTATTTATCCCTTTTAATGTTACCATTATAGATTATTACATTTAGGTGGACAATGAGATTTTCTCAGTCGGATTTATAACAGAAGATATTCTAGAGCTAATATTTCAGACCCAACGAATTTGACTTTGAAATACGCATGTAACGCATTCCTTTTTAATTACAAATTCCTATTTAAATACGAATATTAATACAACTGACGATTACTTTTTCTACTCCTTTATTGGCGTAGACACCGCTTACACGATTATAGCCGAGTTTAATACAGCCAGTCGTTCTTCCTTTTCGCAATTTGGCGCCATTGGAGATTTCAAGCGTAGTCAGGTCCTTCTACATCTGGCCCTTACAACGGAGTGGAGGTCTTCCTCTTCCTCTGCTTACGCCGGCGGGCTGTACTTTCAGAGCTGGAGCGTTTCTATCCTTCGGATGACATGATGTCAGCGTAGCCGCTGTCTCTTAATTCGCTAAACTATGGCAATGTTGTCTTATAACTCGTACAGCTTATCGTTCCATCGAATCTGATATTCGCCGTGGACAACGCGCAAAGAACCATATATATATCTTTCGTAGAACTTTTCTCACGAAAACTCTCAACGTCGACTCATCAGATGTTGTCATCTTTCATGCTCATTAGAGTTTGGTCTTTATTCGTCTTGAGAGGACTTTACTTCACAATTGCCTATTCAGTCCGAAGTATTCTGCGTTGGATTTCGAGAGTGACGTTGTTGTTGGTGCTAATGCTTGATACAAGATAGACCAAATATCCACGACTTGAAAGTTATGACTGTCAACAGTGACGCGACAGCCAAGTTGCGAGTGCGACGACAGTTTGGTTCGTCTTGGCCTCGTTCACTACCAGACCGATTTGCTTCTCTTCTTTTTCAAACCTAGAGAAAGCAGATCTAACAGCGCGGTTGTTATGGCTAATAAAATCGATGTCGTTGGCATAAGCCAGCAGTTGTACACTCTTGTAGAATGAGTGGCGGATTCAGAGGAGGAAAATGGGGGACGAAAACTGTTTCTGATTCTACCACTGGGTAGAAGATTGTACCTTCTTTATTCAGATATGCAGCTCGAATTATTTCCTCCAGCAGTAGATTGAAGAAGTCGCACGAAAATGATTCGCCTGAAACCTCGTTTCGTATCAAACGGCTCGGAGAGCTCCTTCCCGATCCAGACGGAGCTTTTGGTATTGCTCAACGCAGATTTACAGAGCCCTATTCGCTTTGTGCGCATACCAAATTCATACATAGCGGCATAAAGGTGGTGTTTGTCGATCTTTTTTTCCACGAGCCTTTTCCTTGTGGCCTTTGGCAGCCACACTTATAAGGTACAATCAGTTTGTGGACGGTGGGCTTCAGACTTTCATACAGTACGTTCAATAGAACCTCTAATGCGATGTGTATAAATCTATTTATATTGTACAGCTTTTTGAAAAATTTTATGTTTTAGTGAAAACCTTTGTAACTCGAAGTATTTTTCTGGATTATGGTCATTCGAGTTAGAGAAGTTAAACTGTATTTATTAAATTTTATAGTGAAAAAAATCACTAAAATTCTCTCCACAAATGTTACAAGTAATATTTTAGCTCCACAATCGATTTGGCTCAACAAACCCATATGTCGAAACTTTACAGTTATTTGAAAGTAATTGCACCACTATTCCACTCAGCTGTCAAATAACTTATCAGTTTTCTTGCGTTTCTTTCACCACATGTACCAACGACCGAACTTTCCGAGACAGCTCACTTGTTGCTTGACATGCCAGAGGAAGCTGAATTTCTTCATGTGGAGTTTTTGAATTAAATCAATTTCAAATTAAATAAACGCGATTTGTGGGCGATGTATGTATCAAAAAAACATAACAATAGAAATACGAAAAAATCATAAATTTTGAGAGAAACTCGTGTCGAAGCGAAAGTGAGTAAGTAAAACGATTGCAAGCATTGCGGACTCTTTGGAAATTCGAGAGCAATGCAGCTGCTTTAGTTTCAAGCTTTTGTCGGCGACATTTATCAACGCATGAATGCATGGCTTGTGCTGTGTAAGACATGTGTAGAATATTTATGCTGCAAATATTTTGCACATATTTACAGAAATGAAGATGTAGCAGCTGCCAGAAAGCGGCTGCATATATGCTAGGTTTCAGGCCGTTGAGGTTTTCCGGGAAAGAAGCAGTGTGGAACAAAGCACATGAAAAACGGAAGTCATTAAGAACGAAAAGGGATGACAGGCGGTTAAGGGGGGATGGAATGACTTAAGTACACGCAGGATCGCCAAGATCATTTGCAGGAGACCCGTAGGAAAACTCGTCTGCTTCTTACTCAAATGGTCTCGAAAGGATTGCTGGACGGCTGTTGGTCCCTTGGCAGGTCATAACCTACTGGCATCACATGTGAGCCGGATGGGCGTATAGTAAGTTATAACGCTACTTGCAGAAAATGCCGAGAAGTTAACATGAGGGCGTCAGTGGGAAACTTCAGATGCATGTGATCAGCACTATCCAAAACTCGATTCAAGTAAGTATTTAGGTCGTTCTTATAGTTCGCAAAAAACGTTGACCTCTTTTGTGAGGCATTCTTCACCTCAAATTAAACTGAACCTTCATATGCCATAACTGAAGACTAGAAATGAAGGCTTGCTGTCACTTTAACTAAGAATATAAATATTAATTTTTCTGTTGCAAGAGATACTATAAATGTCAGGGTATGTTAATAATATTCGACTACGATTATTATTAGTTTACAATAGTTAACTAAGGCGATAAGATCTTATATTGGGTAGTCGAAAAAGTCTTTTCGTATTTTGTCATTAGATGTTGTTGCATTCGTATATCTCCAGTGCTACCAATCTCATTGTGTCATGCAATCTAGTATTGGAAAGGTGAAATTTTAATCATCATTCACCCAAAGAAATATTAAATTCGTGGAAGTTGAAAAAAAGGTACACGTGTTCAAATATTAGTGAAAATAATGAAGAAATTCGCTATATTTTGAAATTTTTGTATAAACAAGAAAAAACGTTAACTTCGGCTGCACCGAAGCTAAAATACCCTTCACAGGTGTATTTCTTTTACTAACTATGTGTTCAGTTTGTATGGAAGCTATATGCTATAGTAATCCGATCTGAACAATTTTTTCGGAGATTACTGCTGCCTTAGAAAATAATCTATACCAAATTTGGTGAAGATACATTGTCAAATGTGAAAGTTTTACATACAAGAACTTGACTTCGATCGTTCAGTTTATATGGCAGTTATATGTTATAGTGGTCCGATATCGGCCGTTCCGACAAATGAGCAGCTTCTTGAAGAGAAAATGACGTTTGCGAAATTTCAAAAGGATATCTTAAAAACTGAGGGACTACTTCGTATACATATATACAGACAGACGGACATGGTTAAATCGACTCAGCTCAACACACTGATCATTTATATATATATACTTTATGGGGTGTCCGACGCTTCTTTCTGAGTGTTACAAACATTGTGACAAACTTAATATACCCTGTTCAGGGTATGAAAGGGAAGTATGCCACGCAAGACACCAATGAAATATGTGAAGTTTACGGAGACCATGTTGTATCTATTCGCGTAACACAACGCACCATCTCGCTCCCGTCTGGAAATTTCGATGCGAATGATGCACCTCGCTCTGGAAAAGGTTGACCAGGACAGTCACATTAGCAGCCATGAGGTCGCTAAGGATCTTAACATTCATCATCAAACGGTTTTAAAACAATTAAAAAAGGCTGGCTGCGTAAAGGAGCTCGATGTTTGGGTACCACATGAATTGTCTGTGAAAAATTTAATGGACCGAATTAACATCTGCGATTCTTAACTGAAACGAAATGAAATCGAACCACTTCTGAATCGAATGGTAACAGGAGACGAAAAGTGGATCAAATACGACAATATGGTTCAAGCGTGGCGAAGCTAAACATATGGTCGCAAATATAGCACTGACGCCTCGAAAGGTTATGCTGAGTGTTTGGTGGGATTGAAAAGGAATCATCCACTATGAGCTGTTCCAACCCGGTCGAACGTTTGTTTCTACATTTTTTCTGTCCACAACTGATTAAATTGAAGCAAGCAATCGAAAGGAGGATGGAGTCATGTGTAGAAGTTCACGCAAGTGAGGAAAGTTCTCTGATCGCCATTCACTTGGTAGTGGCCAGAAACGATTCTTTTACACATGGCTCAAGCAGCTCACTACTTCCGGTCTTTGACCAAGTATCCTCTGGGTAGCCTAAGGACATCTGTTCGAAGGCTAGCTAATGTGAGAAGGCGAAACATCCCCTGCATAGGGTTGTGCGCTGGGTTTGGGACCCGCCACGTAAAATACACCCCCAATGAAAAAGAAAACACAGCCTCGGATGAGAGACCCTCCCTTTGATGACGACCATGGCAAACGAAATAAGGACTACGATTTGAGGGCATGCACCTGGAATGTCCGGACCCTTAATTGGGAAGGTGCCGCTGCCCAGCTGGTTGATGTCCTCGTAAAGACAAAGGCTGACATCACCGCCGTCCAAGAAATGTGATGGACGGGACAAGGACAGAGACGAGTAGGTCCTTGTGACATTTACTACAGTGGCCATATAAAGGAGCGCAAGTTTGGTGTTGGATTCGTGGTGGGAGAGAGACTGCGTCGGCGAGTACTTTCATTCACTCCGGTGAATGAACATCTAGCCACAATCCGCATCGAGGTTCTTCAACATATCGCTATCCCACGCCCCGACGGAAGTGAAGGACGATGTGACCAAAGATGCCTTCTATGAGCGCTTAGAGCGCGCTTATGAGAGCTGCCCCCGCCACGATGTCAAAATCGTGCTTGGCGACTTTAACGCCAGGGTGGGCAAAGATGGTATATTTGGCACAACGGTCGGTAAATTCAGCCTCCACGACGAAACATCCCCAAATGGGTTGAGGCTGATTGACTTCGCCGGGGCCCGAAATATGGTTATCTGTAGTACTAGATTCCAGCATAAGAAGATTCATCAAGCTACCTGGCTGTCTCCGGATCGCAAAACTACCAACCAGATCGATCATGTTGTGATAGACGGAAGACACGTCTCCAGTGTTTTAGATGTGCGTGCGCTCCGGGGTCCTAACATCGACTCGGACCACTATCTTGTTGCAGCCAAGATTCGCACCTGCCTCTGTGCAGCAAAAAACGGACGACAACAAACGCAAGGAAGGTTCGACGTCGAGAAGCTGCAATCACAACAGACAGCCGAACGATTTTCTACTCGGCTTGCACTCCTTCTCTCTGAGAGCACTCGTCAACAACTCGGTATAAGGGAACTGTGGGACGGCATTTCAAATTCCTTACGTACAGCTGCAACCGAAATCATTGGTTTTCGGAAAGTGCAAAAGAACAGTTGGTACGAGGGCCGTGTCGCAGCGGAGAGAAAACAGACTGCCTACCTCGCAACGTTACGATCGACCACAACACGTGCGGGATGGGATAGATACCGAGAGTTGAAAAGGGAAGCGAGACGCATTTGCAGACAGAAAGAGAAAGAGGCTGAAATGCGTGAGTATGAAGAGCTTGATAAGCTGGCCGACAGGGGTAATGCTCGAAAATTCTACGAAAAAATGCGGCGGCTTACGGAAGGTTTCAAGACCGGAGCGTATTCCTGTAGAACCCCCAAAGGTGATCTAGTCACTGATGCCCAGAGCATACTTAAATTATGGAGGGAACACTTCTCCAGCCTGCTGAATGGCAGTGAACGCACAACACCAGGAGAAGGAGAACCCGATTCCCCAATCGATGACGATGGAGCAGACGTTCCATTACCCGACCATGAAGAAGTTCGAATAGCAATTGCCCGCCTGAAGAACAACAAAGTGGCAGGAGCCGACGGATTGCCGGCCGAGCTATTCAAACACGGCGGCGAAGAACTGATAAGGGGCATGCATCAGCTTCTTTGTAAAATATGGTCGGACGAAAGCATGCCCAACGATTGGAATTTAAGTGTGCTCTGCCCAATCCATACAAAAGGAGACCCCACAATCTGCGCCAACTACCGTGGGATCAGCCTCCTCAACATCGCATATAAGGTTCTATCGAGCGTACTGTGTGAAAGATTAAAGCCCACCGTCAACAAACTGATTGGACCTTATCAGTGTGGCTTTAGACCTGGAAAATCAACAACCGACCAGATATTCACCATGTGCCAAATCTTGGAAAAGACCCGTGAAAGGAGAATCGACACACACCACCTCTTCGTCGATTTCAAAGCTGCTTTCGACAGCACGAAAGTCTGAATTTGGCATCCCCGCAAAACTAATACGGCTGTGTAAACTGACGTTGAGCAACACGAGGTTTCAGACAAGGCGACTCCCTATCGTGCGACTTCCTCAACCTGCTTCTGGAGAAAATAGTTCGAGCTGCAGAACTAAACAGAGAAGGTACCATCTTCTATAAGAGTGTACAGCTGCTGGCGTATGCCGACGATATTGATATCATCGGCCTCAAAACCCGCGCCGTTAGGTCTGCTTTCTCCAGGCTGGACGAGGAAGCAAAAGAAATGGGTCTGGCAGTGAACGAGGGCAAAACGAAATATCTCCTGTCATCAAACAAACAGTCGTCGCACTCGCGACTTGGCTCTCACGTCACTGTTGACAGTCATAACTTTGAAGTTGTAGATAATTTCGTCTATTTAGGAACTAGCATTAACACCACCAACAATGTCAGCCTGGAAATCCAACGCAGGATAACTATTTCCAACAGGTAGCACCTGACTAAGTAGGCAATTGAGAAGTAAAGTCCTCTCTCGACGAACAAAAGCTAAACTCTATAAGGCGCTCATAATTCCCGTCCTGCTATATGGTGCAGAGCCTTGAACGATGACGGCAACCGATGAGTCGACGTTACGAGTTTTCGAGAGAAAAATTCTGCGAAAGATTTATGATCCTTTGCGCATTGGCCACGGCAAATATCGCATTCGCTGGAACGATGAGCTGTTCGAGATATACGACGACATTGACATATTTCAGCGAATTAAAAGACAGCGGCTACGCTGGCTAGGTCATGTTGTCCGGATGGACGAAAACACTCCAGCTCTGAAAGTGTTCGACGCAGAACCCGCCGGGGGAAGCAGAGGAAGAGGAAGACCTCCACTCCGTTGGAAGGACTAAGTGGAGAAGGACCTGGCTTCGCTTGGAATATCCAATTGGCGCCACGTAGCGAAAAGAAGAAACGACAGGCGCACTGTTGTTAACTCGGCTATAATCGCGAAAGCGGTGTCTACGCCAATTAAGAAGAAGAAGAAGCAATCGAAAGAAAACGGCCAGAACTGATCAACGGAAAAGGCTTCGTCAGAACAACGCTAGACCATATACATTTTTGATGACTCGGTAAGAACTGGGAGAGCTTGTCTGGGAAGTTTTGATGCATCCAGCATATACATAAGTAGCACTGACCTTGCTCCATCGGACTACTATTTGATTCGGAAACTCTCTTAATGGAGTAAAGCTGGCTTTAAGAGAAGCCTGTAAAAATTACTTGTCACAGTTTTTCACCGAGAAACCAGAAAGGTTTTATACTGATGGCATATAGTCTCTCTAGCGAAAAACTGCAAAAATTGGTCGTTTGGTTCATTAAAGTTCATTATAAATATAAAAAAATTAGGTTGAATTTTCATTAGAAATACGAAAAGAGTTTTTCGACTACACAATATTTGCGCACAATTATATATGGATGAAAGCCCACTCTAGGTAATATACCTTTTAATATTTATATAACTTCTATACAATTTAAGCGATTTTAATAACAAAAACCAAAAGAAAAATCATTTCTTTATAACCGTTTTTGTTTTTTTTTTCAACTGGCAACATTGAACCTTTCCTTGTGAAGAAATTTATGTGTCCTAAGATATTGGGCAAACAGCAAGGCATGTCTGTTGCAACATCTGCGCTGGCGGCAGCCACAACTAAGCCATGGAAATTTATGGCATCTGGCAGTGCACATGCCGCAAGCCGCCAAGACAATGCAAAGGTTTTCGATGGTGTGCACTCGAAGATTTTGAAAATTTTCAAAATATTTCGGCGAATCACAGACACATTCAAGGCATGCTACTTATGTGTATGCACATGGAACTATTTAAATATGTTGTGGTTCGCTCCATCATACCAGGACGCCTTGGCAAAGTAACGTGCACAGTGTCAAAAGGTATCTTCAAAGACTTTACTCCTTCGCAGCAGACCAAATTGCGCGTTCTTTTTCCTCTCTCTTGTACTTAAGACAGGGCAAAAATGTCATTTGCGAATGCAAATCAGCAAAGAAAAGGAAAGGAATAAAAATGTACGCAGTACGAGAGAAGTCTTACGAAATAAGAGAGCTTTGCCATATGTGTGTGAAATGGTGCCGATTGTGGAAATGATAAAGGGAAATACGAGAATTCAGATATGATATCGGAAAAATTCAAATTACATTTATTTATACATACGAGTACAGCGAGCAGAAGATGCACAGAGGCACACTTTTATCGCAAGTTCCATTAACGGTAAAGACAAATGTTGTGATGCCATACAAATTTTATGGAAAAACATCGAGACTTAAATTTGTAACACAAATGAATTGGCTATTTAATTTTTTTGCTTATATTGCTTAATGCTCTAATTTATATTACGACTGAGCATTGTATTTAAGTAATTATACACCCTTTATAAAAATATATAATTAATATAAAAACAAGTAAGGAAGGGCTAAGATCGGGTGTCACCGAACATTTTATACTCTCGCATGATAAAGTGATAATCGAGATTTCATTATGCGTAATTTACATATTTTTCAAATACCGTATTTGTGTAAAGTTTTATTCCGCTATCATCATTGGTTCCTAATGTTTATACTCGTATTATACAGAGAAGGCATCAGATGGAATTCAAAATAGCTTTATATTGGAAGAAGGCGTGGTTGTGAACCGATTTCACATGTCATCAGGGTGTTAAGAAAATATTATATACCGAATTTCATTGAAATCGGTCTATTAGTTCCTGAGATATGGTTTTTGATCCATAAGTGGGCGAGGCCACGCCCATTTTCAATTTTTGAAAAAAGCCTGGGTGCAGCTTCTTTCTGCCATTTCTCCCGTAAAATTTAGTGTTTCTGACGTTTTTTGTTAGTCGGTTAACGCACTTTTAGTGATTTTGAACATAACCTTTGTATGGGAGGTGGGCGTGGTTATTATCCGATTTTTTCCATTTTTGAACTGTATATGGAAATGCCTGAAGGAACGACTCTGTAGAGTTTGGTTGACATAGCTATAGTAGTTTCCGAGATATGTGCAAAAAACTTAGTAGGGGGCGGGGCCACGCCCACTTTTCCAAAACAATTGCGTTCAAATATGCCCCTCCCTAATGCGATCCTTTGTGCGAAATTTCACTTTAATATCTTTATTTATGGCTTAGTTATGACACTTTATAGGTTTTCGGTTTCTGCCATTTTGTGGGCGTGGCAGTGAGCCGATTTTGCCCATCTTCGAACTTAACCTTCTTATGGAGCCAAGGAATACGTGTACCAAGTTTCATCATGATATCTCAATTTTTACTCAAGTTACAGCTTGCACGGACGGACGGACGGACAGACGGACGGACAGACGGACGGACGGACAGACAGACATCCGGATTTCGACTCTACTCGTCACCCTGACCACTTTGGTATATATAACCCTATATCTGACTCTCTTAGTTTTAGGACTTACAAACAACCGTTATGTGAACAAAACTATAATACTCTCCTTAGCAACTTTGTTGCGAGAGTATAATAATAATTATATTTTCCTGTATGGTAAGGTTATGTTAAGTCATGTTGAAAATAACAGTAAGTAAGGACGTACATACATGATACTAGCCCAGATTTAATTCAGTTAAGGAAAAACTAAGATATGGTGGTTAAGAGAGGAAAGTCAATATATTTCTGCGCAAGAAGAGACAGTTTTAAGTATACAGTACCCTGTGGTTTGTAAGCTTCTAGAGCTTTGGTGTAAGATCTTTCATTCGTATACCACCTGTTTTATTTGTTCATCAAGCCTTCCACGACAATTCTTCCAGTTCTTCAAGTAAAAAGATGAAGAGATCCCAAATCACCTGCTATAGTGTCACTTAGTTTTTTTTTCTGGTCCAAAATGTTTTATTGCTGCGAGTCTTCTCTTTGATGAAAATCGATCTCTAGAAAACTGAATTGAAAAGGAACGTTTTTCTGATAAAAGAGTTCAATTTATAAAATCTTAAATTTAATCTTTGGCTTAATGCAGAGATGTATAATTGGTGTATAATTTAAATAAATTAAATTGATTTGATGTTGTTTTTCTCATAAATATTATTATTAGGGAGTATTTAAAAATTTCTGCAAATCAGTGATCAATCATAAGATCTTTAATTAGAAGATATTTGCTCTCTTCTTTATATTGGGTAGTCGAAAAAGCCGTTTCGTATTTTGTCAATAAGTGTCGTTGCAGTCGTATATCTCCAGTGCTACCAATCACATTGTTGTGCAGTGTTGGAAAGGTGAGAGTTTAATCTTCATTCAAACAAAGAAATATTAAATTCGGAAATTTGAAAAAAGTTACAGCTGTTCAAAAATGTGTGAAAATAATGAAGAAATTCGCTATGTTTTGAAATTTGAGTTTGAGTTGAGCAGTTTGTGGATAGGCATGGCACCGCCCACTCTGTGGTGAGATCACATATCTCGGGACCGCACTGACTGATTTCGACCAAATTTGGTACGTGACATTCTTCTTATGTTCCTAGGTCACAGTGCGTCGAAATCTCAATACAACACGCCTAATTCCCTTATAGCACAACTTTAAATTCCATTTGAGTTTTACATTTACTAGTAGAGAGAAGTAGTTAATATAACGGCCAATTTTTTGCGTGAATAATGTCTTTAAATTATGCCACCTTATGCCCAAACATTGTCCAAATCCAAAACTATTTCAACCCCTAGGTACCAAATATATGGACCTCAGTATCTATAATGACTTTCGTCAATTCCAAACATTGAAAATCAGAGAGAATCCTTGCTCGACAATAATATCTCTGAGTATCAAAAATGTCTTGAATCGGGTTTATACTTCCCTGAGTCCCCATATACCATACCAAATTAATAAAAGATTTTGGAATTTTTTTTATGTAGTATGTGGCATGATAATAAGAATAGTTAACAGATAAAATTGGATCGATACTACACCAACTCCCATATTCTATATATAATAATTTTCCTGTTTCCAAAAAACCTTATGCAAAATATGTCGGTCAGTGTGTGAGTTAGTGTATGAGTTATATATAAAATTACTTAGACTTCGATCCTTGGTGAACGTTTGACATCTTAAGGTATTTCACTGGCTTTGATTCCTGCAGGTTGCAAGAGTATAAAATGTTCGGTTGCACCCGAACTTAGCGCTATCTTACTTGTTTTTCATTGTATTCAGTAATGTTTACAATTTCATTAAGGAAAGATATACCAAAGAATCACTTTTACAAATTATTAAATTTTATTCTCAAAATAATCGTTCTCCAATATCTAACAAACTAACAAAATAATGTTCTACGATGAGGCTCACTTTTATTTGAGTGGTGCGATACATAATGTCGATTCTGGTGCGAAAATAATCCCCAAATTATTCATGAACAATCATTACCTTCACTTAAAATGAAAGTCTTGGTGTGGCCGTACTTCTATCGAATTGAAGCTGGTTACACCATTACTTTCAGTTGAGAGCGGTATAGATACATGATAATCAACCTTTTATAGCCGCAATTGGAAGGAGTTGATCTTGACATTATCTGGTTTCAATAAGACGGGGCTACGTGCCGCACAGCACGTGCAACAACCGAATTATTGCGAGAGAAGTTTGAAGATTCGATTATTTCAAGAAATTGTGACATTGAATGGTCTCCAAGAAGTTGTGTTTTAACACCTT
Organism: Bactrocera neohumeralis; assembly: GCF_024586455.1. NCBI lineage: Eukaryota > Metazoa > Arthropoda > Insecta > Diptera > Tephritidae > Bactrocera > Bactrocera neohumeralis. Next base: position 41,615,269 of record NC_065920.1, on the reverse strand, counting down.
GTGGGTTTATTTGAAGTCATTGGTCTTTAGCAATAAACCAAACTCTCTTCAAGCATTTTAAGTCAAAATTGAAAGTGCCATTCAAGACATACGACTTGATTTAGTGAAAAAAGTACACGAAAATTGGATTAATCGAATTCGTTCCTGCAAAATAAGTCGTGGAAGCTATTTAAATTATGTTATATTAAGGACTTGATTCTATCGCTTGTACTCTACATTAAATAAAAAACATTTAACATAACAATTAGTGTGAGATTTTAAGCTTCATTTAATCTAAAAAAAATTAAGTTCGTGGAAGTGGAAAAAAAGTTACAGCCGTTCAAAAATAAAGAAATTCGTCATATTTTGAAATTTTGGTATAAAAAGGAGAAAAGTGCCATGCAAACCATGAAATGAAATGTGTGAAGTTTACGGAGACGATGCTGTATCAGTTCGTGTAGCACAACAATGGTTCTCTCGCTACCGTTCTGGAAATTGCGAAATTTAGATATACACTGATGGAATAATGACTCTAAAAAAAATATTTATTTATTGTTATAAATATAAAAAAAGAAATCGAAGTTTGATTAGAACTACGAAAAGACTTTTTCGACTACCCAATATACATACATTTGACGAGCTGAGTCGATTTCGACATGTCTGTCTGTACTGGAAATAGTCCCACAGTTTTTGATGTATCGATAAATTTTGCACATTTCCATTCTTATCCAAGAAACTGTTCTTTTACATAAAACATACACATATGTAGCTACCATACAAATTGAAAGATCAAACTCAAGCCCTTGTATCGGAAACATTTATTTGACAAAAATATTTTTATGAAATTTGTCATCGGTTATTGTCCAAAGCTGCGCTACAATCTGCAGGCCAACATGTTCAGGAAACATTTATTGAATTTTTTGTCCTCCTACCGCTCTTAAAACGTATGGAGCATCGATCGTTGCGCAGTGCGGCTCGTAAGCTCCCGACATTTGTGCCGCAAGAAAAGCATAAGCGCAACGATCGATGTGCCATATGTTTTACGAGAGGTAGGAGGACAAAAAATTCAATATCTTTGGAATGGTATAAATGAACAAAAATTTTTTTGCAGTTTATTAAAGGTGAATATTTTCCGCGTTGTGTCACATACTTTTCAGTTTTTTTTAGCGCGAAAAACACCTGAAAAATTTCAATTGTTTAACAAAAAATTATGTAAAATAATATTATTAAAACAAGTGGATCATGAAAAAATATTTATAATATAGCACGAACATTTTTCTTTGACTTCACAAAATTTCATCGATTTACGTCGAGTAGTTTATGAGAAAATAATTTTACAATTTTATCGTTCTCTAAATTTCAACCTTCAATAACTTAAAAAAAAAGAAGAATTTTGACGAAATATTTATATCACTGGGTATGCGTCTGGTCCCCTTCCTAATGAACTGCTAATTTTCAAAATCGGAGATTTTTCGAAATTTTCATGGACCACTTGACGTGGTTTGACCCATATAAGACTTAGGTATTCAAATGTTAGCTATTGAATATACATATACATATATTTTATGATAATTAGATTTTAATTACTTGACAATTTTAAACAATCGACGAAAAATTGAACGAAGAGAAAACAAATGTCATTAGTAATAGTATTTCGAAAAGGGAAGAGAAAAAACGTCCATTGAGAGGAGCTGCAAATAGCTTTTGTCTGTGTTTTATATAGTATATAGGTATGTACATATGTACGAGTGTTTATATACTAAGCATGTAAGAATATACGAGGTTTGTACAAAAAGTATTGAGAATTTTGAATTTGACTACGTGTATTCGGTTTTCGATTTTTTTGTTTCGTTATGTTGGTCATAAAAAGTTATAACAATTCTAGTCGAAATTAAATTAACAACTTCTCATACTAAAAATAGATAACAATCATTTAATAAAAAAACCAAACTAAAAGTGAGAAAAACTCACGCTAAACTTGGTTAATTATTTTTTTAATTTTTGACAGCTATTTTGCTTGGACGCATTTTAGTTCGCTTTCGATTTTTGTACCAAAATTGCTCACTTTCGACAAAAAACAGTGTCGGGCTGACATTGCTCTGAAGATGTAGGACTCAGTCTGAGACGACTGAGATCTGCTCCAGAGGGTCATAACTGGTGTTGAAGCATGGGTTTATTGTTATGACGTGGAAAACAAAGCTCAATGATCCCAATGGAAGCGTCCGCATGCGACACGACCGAAAAAAGCGCTACAAGATAGGTCGAACGTAAAGTTTTTGCTAACAGTTATCATCGATTGGAGAGTGTCGTGCTTCATTAGTTCATGGCAAAGGGTAGTAAGTATATCAGTATATATAATAGTATCATTAAAGAATATAAATATGCGCAGTTTGCGTGAAGTAATCCTCCAGAAGCTCTCGAATTTGTAGAAGAACAAAAATTGGCTTTTTTATTATGATGACGCCCCTGTTCACACAACACATTAATGGTGCCACAGCCAACGTATTCTTACTCGTAAAACTGGTCCTTTGTGATGTTTGTTTGTTCCCAACACTGAAGAAAAGACAACGCTACGATTAAGAAGATAAAAACTAGATCGAAGGTGGAGCTAAACAAGATCACAAAAATTACTTTTTTAAGTGCTTTGAAGATTCGGAAAAATGTTAATAGAAGTGAAATATCGGGTGATTTTTTAAGAGTATTTTGATAACTTTTTTTTTTAAAAAACGCATAAAATTTGCAAAATCTCATCTTTCTTTATTTGAAACGTTAGATTGGTTCATGACATTTACTTTTTGAAGATAATTTCATTTAAATGTTGACCGCGGCTGCGTCTTAGGTGGTCCATTCGGAAAGTCCAATTTTGGGCACGTCGAATTTTCAGTGAATGGGCCCTAGAAAAGTTGGCAGAAAATCCGATTTTTTATCGACAAATTTTGTTCAGCGATGAGGCTCATTTCTGGTTGAATGGCTACGTAAATAAGCAAAATTGCCGCATTTGGGGTGAAGAGCAACCAGAAGCCGTTCAAGAACTGCCGAAAAATGCACTGTTTGGTGTGGTTTGTACGCTGGTGGAATCATTGGACCGTATTTTTTCAAAGATGCTGTTGGACGCAACGTTACGGTGAATGGCGATCGCTATCGTTCGATGCTAACAAACTTTTTGTTGCCAAAAATGGAAGAACTGAACTTGGTTGACATGTGGTTTCAACAAGATGGCGCTACATGCCACACAGCTCGCGATTCTATGGCCATTTTGAGGGAAAACTTCGGAGAACAATTCATCTCAAGAAATGGACCCGTAAGTTGGCCACCAAGATCATGCGATTTAACGCCTTTAGACTATTTTTTGTGGGGCTACGTCAAGTCTAAAGTCTACAGAAATAAGCCAGCAACTATTCTTTTGCTTTGGAAGACAACATTTCCGAAGAAATTCGGGCTATTCCGGCCGAAATGCTCGAAAAAGTTGCCCAAAATTGGACTTTCCGAATGGACCACCTAAGACGCAGTCGCGGTCAACATTTAAATGAAATTATCTTCAAAAAGTAAATGTCATGAACCAATCTAACGTTTCAAATAAAGAACCGATGAGATTTTGCAAATTTTATGCGTTTTTTTTAAAAAAGTTATCAAGCTCTTAAAAAATCACCCGATATAACAGGTTGTCAAAAAAGTGTTGCGGTATTTTCGCTAGTTGGCGCTGAAAGCGCGTAGTTCTAGTTTTATTCGTCGCATGGGGTCATGCTATACCTTTTTGGAAAGCTCATTTCACGCGCTAACACGCGTTTGATTGATTGTCGTTTCTTTTAAGTCGTTCGTGAGTTATAGCATCGCAAACATGGAGCAAAATAAAGAGAAAATGCGGCATATTTTACAGTACTACTACGATAAAGGCTTTTGCCTTTTTTTGCGTCTCAAGCCGCCAATAAAATATGGACCCAATGCAGTTTATGGCACAACGATGGTTTTAAATACAGTTCTGGTGTAGAGGGTGTCGAAGATGCGCCACGCTCCGGAAGGTCTGTCGTCGAAAATTGCGATAAAATCGCTGAATTGGTCGAAAGAGACCGGCATAGTAGCAGCCGTCGCATCGGTCAAGAGCTGGGCATGAGTCATCAAAAACTCATTTCAATTTCAATAAAAAAAAAAAAAAAATTCAATAAAAATACCGCAAGACTTTTTTGACAAACCAATATATGATTACTTTGAATGGACAATTCCTGAATAATACAAAATTCACAATAAATTTTGAACAGACATCGTATGTATTAACAGCAGCTCTTTTACCGCACCTAAACCGCGTTATCAAACTGAGTTCACACTTGACTTTTCTCGCCCAAACTGTCTATTTGTAAACGAGGTCGTAGGGAGTCGCTCGGGTTGGGGCAACACACTTTGCGGTCTTGTTCGTAAAAGTTCGCTTGTACGCAAGTCGGACTTCCTTTTCATTTTCAAAATATTAAAAAAAAACAATATTTCCGGAAATTTCAGTTTTATTAACTTTTTTTATAGGTAATATGCAAACGTGCTTAATATGGTATGATGGAGATATTTTTGAAAAGGTTGAATAAAGATAAAAATTAACTAAAAAAAAATATTTTCTGCAACGCGTAGATTTACAAGATTTAAGGAAAGTGATATCAAAGGTAATGCAGAAATATTTTCGACTCGTGTCGCCCGTGCAACTCCACCAAAAAAGAGACTTTCCCGCTAATGAGCAACATACGTTTTCGAGTGTAAACACGGTCTTACAACACAATACCAGAGATAACGAAATAAAAAGCGGATATCATTCATGCACCATCATATTATCACATTACCAGCATAACAACAATAATAGCAAACACGGCGGCGTGCCTGAAGATATGATAATTGATGTGATATTAATACGATGACAGCGTCAATGCGAGGATGATTGAATTGAAGGCAGCTAAGCCATGTAAGCCGAGTGTGGATGGGTTAGTGGCAGCGGGGATATGCTTCTGATGTAGCTTGTAATGTAGCGATTTCTCACATCTAAATATACATACACACACGAAGACGGGTTAAATACATACATCCGATTGCGGTTAAAAGGGTGAAAGGTGCAGCGTCTAATTTCACACAATGACGTGCCAATCTGTGGCCGTCTAACATGCTGCTCCTGCAAATAGTCAGCACACGGGAGGTGGGACGTGCGAATGAGCACAAGGACGCTGCAGGATGAGGCATAAAATTGCTTATTGTGCCAATCGGGGGCCACTGATGCCACGTGGCTACAACAAATGTGGTTGCTAATATTAGTTGGTGTATTTGCTATTGTTGTTGTTGTGTTAATGACTGATGTCTAGGTTGGTTAGAGTGACACCAGCCATGTAGCCAATTGCTTTCGCCACAGCAATGTTGGGTGCTGTTGTGGCTGCCACTCTGCTGCCGCCAATCATTGGAACACAAATGCGAATATGTAAAAATGTACCGGTTTCATAAATGGCAACTGTTGTTGGATATACTTGTATGTATGTACATATTGGGGCATTATTGTTACTCTGGTTGCCATAGTTTTTGGTTGGCAATGGCACTGCTGCTGCTGATGGCTTTTGTCATTAATGTCAACAATGTTGTTAGCGTATGCAATTGCTGCTCCATATTTGTGCTACCAGATGCAGACGAAGGTCGTTTAAGATCCTCTGTGATAATGCAATCCAAATGGCTTAGTTCGATTTTACTCTTCATTAATTTCTAGTGGTTTAGGGTTGCAAGGCTGCAATTTTAGCATTATACCCTTAGTATAGGCAAGTCTAGGGTTAAACATTTTTTTTTACATTTAAGGTCATGCTAAAAGAGGGTGTAGGGGGTTGTAGAGCGGTGCTCTTAACATATACACTAACGGATTAAAAAAGACCTTAAAAGCAGGGAAGCAGTAGATGTAGTGGCTGCTGGAAAGCAACTGCATATACATTGGGTTCCAGACCACAAGAGTGTCCCGGGGAACGAAATAGCTGACACCGAACCATACATATGCGAACGATACTTAACGAAATTTGCGAAAAGGCTGAGAGATGGATCAAGGTGAGATGGAATGTCTTAGGCGCATGCAGAATCGTTAAAGTCATGTGCAAGGGAACGGACGGAAAACTAACAAGCTCTCTACTCACATAGTCCCAAAAAGACTGGAGGAGAGTTGTTGGCCTAGCCACAGGTCACAATCTACTGGTACTACATGCGAGTCGTATGAGAATCATTGGCAATAACACATGTGGAAAATGCAGGGAAGTAGATATGAGAAGAACGCTCTAACATCCCCTCTGCTGGAATACCAGGATCTGGCATTACAAAAGACCAGTAGGTCTATATGGCTTAAGGGGTATTCTTGTCTAGGATTTTGAAAAAATCGATTTTTTTTTGCATATCTTGAAAGTTTAGACTTTCAAAAATATGACCTCGGAAGGATTTTTCAAAATTCGACTTTTTTCGGAGGCACAGCCGATTTTGTGACGTGGCGTCCGAGTTCACTAGAATTGTCGCGTTTTTCTCAAAACTGACTTTTTCGGTCCCATACCCACGATTTCTCAGGTTTTACTGGACCGATTTACTTGAAATTTTTATAGAGTCTTCTTTATAGGCTTGTCTATGGTTGGAACTAGCCCCATCCCCAAATTTTTTTTTTATTATTTTTAAAAAATTCGAAATAGTCAGAAAAAGTGATCCAAAAAAACTTTTTTTTTTCAGGCAGTCGCCATTTTGTAAAAAAAAAATTTTCCCACTTTTCCGTAGTTTCTGCCATTGCCACATTATTCTAGATTAATAATCTTTTTTTTTTGGTTTCAGATAACTAGGAGGGTTGAAATAATGGGTATAGTCACGTGAAAATTTTTAGAGACTCCCACTTCGTCAGCTCATAATTTTTGAAATTTTTTTTACTTTTTTTAGTTTTTAATTTTTTTCTGTACTCTTCTAAAATTAACAAATAACTATAAAAAAATGGATACTAAAAATATTAATTGCCTTTTTTTTACGACACTTTAAAAATTACCTGAAATTCATGCTTCTGGACCAGAATACCCCCTTAACAGCCAGCCAGTGTAACCAAACAGAACTTTTAGTTAGCCCTAACCATCAAAAGGCGCGTGTATAAATTTGGCAGCTGCCGGATCATTAGTAAGTGAATTATATCGTTTTGAGTTAAGCAACTTTTATTATTGTGAAAAAAGTATAAAAAAAATTCTTCGTAGTGTTAAAATATTGCTTTTGGAAGAAAGGACAAATACAGTTGAACTAAAACCTTGACTTCATCACGAGTTTCCGTACACTCCCCGAGGAAAATCAACCATCAATAGGTTGTTACCGAAGAAAACATCAAAAAAAAAAAATACACAAAAAAATTATTTTGTATGACATACATATCATCATATCATTCACGAATATTTGGGTATGAGAAAGCTCGGTGTAAAGTGGGTGCCACGCGAGCTCTCTTTTGTCCAAAAACAAGGACGAGTTAATGATTCGGAGCAGTGTTTGGCCTCAGCCAGCGTCGATATGTAAGGATGGATGAAATTAGGCTGCATCATTTCGCTTCGAAGTCCAATCAGCAGTTATTCGTGAGAGTTGCATTCGATGAACCCGCTCCTAGGGGGGAGAAAACGCAACAGTTGGCTGACATGCGTATTTTGGGACGCGCATAGAATAATTTTTATTGACTACTTTGAAAAAGAAAGGACCATCAACAGCGACTATTATATAGCGTTATTAAACCGTTTGAAGGACGAAATTTCTTCCCAGCGAGCATTCTTTTGAGATCTCAGAACAGAATTCCCGCCATCGTTTTCGGCAATTTCGGCCGAAAAACTGCCGCACTTGAAGAAAAGAATGTGCTGCTTCTCCAAGGCAAGGCAAGGAAAGTGCTGTCACAAGTCAGTGAAAACGATGGCAAAATCCTGTTCTGAGACCTCAAAAGAATGCTCGAAATTTTCCTCAAATGAACAGGTGATCGTCGATACCGAGGACCTTTTTAAAGCAAAGGACAAATCGTACAACAACAATTATGGAAGGGCTAAGTTCGGGTGTAATCGAACATTTTATGTTTTCAAGATATCACAGCCGATAGTTTCAGGTCTTGGCAATATTATAAAATGTACGGAGACGGTTCAAATTCATGGTTCGACGAAATAGTGAATGTATTACAATCAAACGAAAATTATACTAAATTATGCATGCATGAAAAAACGGGATTTTATGGTCAATCACACACAAGAACTCATTCATATTGCTAGTCAAAAGGAAATGTTCACGCATATTGGGAAGAGTTGTGGTGAAGAAGCAGCGATATGGGATTGCAGAGCTATTAATTGTTTGACCAAATAGAATTTACGGACTCCAACAAGGACAAATATGCAAACCTTAATATCTTTAAAATTAATTTGAAGTGTCTACTATTTTTTAAAGGACAACGTAGGAAGCATGCTACAGATATAGTTTGGCTTTAGTTACTCTACAACGTTCCCAAGAAACTTCAAACACGATTAAAATCACCAGATTACTATCTTAATAAGCATATATGAGATTCATTGGAACGTAAAATCTACCAACGCACAATTAACTCAAAGGCTATGCTCAAGGATGTACGAGAAATGGGATCATATTCTTTCGACAGAAGCCTTTGATCTTGTCTATTTCAAGCCAAAACCTCTAACGGAACGTTGAAAAAATGCGTAACATCACTCAGAACGTTTTGTCATTTAATCGTGAATTGTTTTATTTACAGGGAATTAAAAAATTCATCTCGGCCAAAAAATGGAATTAACTCGTGAACATTTTCGTGCGATCGTTTTTCACAACTTTCGACGTGGATTATTACGACAAGAGTGCATCGATGAACTAAAATCTTTGTATGGCTATGAAGCACCATCCCATAGCACTGTGAAAAATTGGTACAACGAATTCAATCGTGGCCGACGCTCGCTCAAAGACGAATTCCGTGAAGGTCGTCCAAGAACAGCCGTTGTGCCAGAAAACATCGATGACCGTCATGTAACATACCTTCAGATAGAGGCATGCCTATGCATTTCTCCCACCAGCATACATTCGATATTGCATGAACACATGGCCGTAAAAAAGGTTTGTTCTCGTTGGATCCCGCACAATTTGACAATCGCTCAAAAAAAGGCTCGTGTGGATTGGTGTAAAGAAATGCTGAAAAAATACGATCGCGGTGCTTCAAAAGACGTTTATAAGATCGTAACAGGCGACGAATCATGGATCTATACGTATGAGCCCGAAACAAAACAGCAATCGACAAAAAAAAAAGAAAAAAAACCATTTTCGTTGATAAATACGCCTATTTACATTATTAGGCCAGAAATATATATAACAACCTACGTAATAATAATATAATGAAGAATTAAGAAGAAGAATAACTCTATTCGACATAAGTATCTTTTACACCGACTTTTTCTAAAGCATTTTCTATTCGTCCGCATGTTTTTATCTTTATGTCATTATGTTAATTTAATCACTTTTATTTTCATAAAGCTATATATTTAATATCCTTTTGTGAATATCAAAAAAGGTTTCAAGACGGGAGCATACTCTTGTAGAACCCCCAAAGTTGATCTAGTCACTGATGCCCAGAGCATACTTAAATTATGGAGGGAACACTTCTCCAGCCTGCTAAATGGCAGTGAACGCACAACACCAGGAGATGGAGAACCCGATTCCCAATCGATGACGATGGAGCAGACGTTCCATTACCCGACCACGAAGAAGTTCGAATAGCAATTGCCCGCCTGAAGAACAACAAAGCGGCAGGAGCCGATGGATTGCCGGCCGAGCTATTCAAACATAGCGGCGAAGAATTGATAAGGAGCATGCATCAGCCCCTTTGTAAAATATGGTCTGACGAAAGCATGCCCAACGATTGGAATTTAAGTGTGCTATGCCCAATCCATAAAAAAGGAGACCCCACAATCTGCGCCAACTACCGTGGGATCAGCCTCTCAACATCGCATATAAGGTTCTATCGAGCGTATTGTGTGAAAGATTAAAGCCCACCGTCAACAAACTGATTGGACCTTATCAGTGTGGCTTTAGACCTGGAAAATCAACAACCGACCAGATTTTCACCAATGCGCCAAATCTTGGAAAAGACCCGTGAAAGGAGAATCGACACACACCACCTCTTCGTCGATTTCAAAGCTGCTTTCGACAGCACGAAAAGGAGCTGCCTTTATGCCGCGATGTCTGAATTTGGTATCCCCGCAAAACTAATACGGCTGTGTAAACTGACGTTGAGCAACACGAAAAGCTCCGTCAGTATCGGGAAGGACCTCTCCGAGCCGTTCGATACCAAACGAGGTTTCAGACAAGGCGACTCCCTATCGTGCGACTTCTTCAACCTGCTTCTGGAGAAAATAGTTCGAGCTGCAGAACTAAAAGAGAAGGTACCATCTTCTATAAGAGTGTACAGCTGCTGGCGTATGCCGACGATGTTGATATCATCGGCCTCAACACCCGCGCCGTTAGTTCCGCTTTCTCCAGGCCGGACAAGGAAGCACAGAAAATCGGTCTGGCAGTGAACGAGGGCAAAACGAAATATCTCCTGTCATCAAACAAACAGTCGTCGCACTCGCGACTTGGCACTCACGTCACTGTTGACAGTCATAACTTTGAAGTTGTAGATAATTTCGTCTATTTAGGAACCAGCATTAACACCACCAACAATGTGAGCCTGGAAATCCAACGCAGGATTGCTCTTGCCAATAGGTGCTACTTCGGACTGAGTAGGCAATTGAAAAGTAAAGTCCTCTCTCGACGAACAAAAGCCAAACTCTATAAGTCGTCCTGCTATATGGTGCAGAGGCTTGGGCGATGACAGCAACCGATGAGTCGACGTTACGAGTTTTCGAGAGAAAAATTCTGCAAAAGATTTATGGTCCTTTACGCATTGGCCACGGCGAATATCGCATTCGATGGAACGATGAGCTGTACGAGATATACGACGACATTGACATAGTTCAGCGAACTAAAAGACAGCGGCTACGCTGGATACGTCATGTTGTCCGGATGGATGAAAACACTCCAGCTCTGAAAGTATTCGACGCAGTACCCGCCGGGGGAGGCAGAGGAAGAGGAAGACCTCCACTCCGTTGGAAGGACCAAGTGGAGAAGGACTTGGCTTCGCTTGGAATATCCAACTGGCGCCACGTAGCGGAAAGAAGAAACGACTGGCGCGCTGTTGTTAACTCGGCTATAATCGCGTAAGCGGTGTCTACGCCAATTAAGAAGAAGAAGAAGAAGAATATCAAAAAAACTGTTTTTTATAAAAAGTAAGTCATTTTAGTAGGCATTTTGAATTTTTCACCCTGATATATGTTATACAATTCCACGAATTTTACTAAGAATTCTTGTCGATAATATATTGCGTAGTCGAAAAAATCTTTCGTATTTTCTTTCAATTGTCCAGGCTGGAGCAACTCACAGTGGATGATTCCTTTCCAATCCCACCGAACACTCAGCATAACCTTTCGAGGCGTCAATCCTGGCTTTGCAACCATTTGTTCAAACGCTTGGATCATGATCTTTTTCGCACATTATTGTCGTATTTGATCCACTTTTCGTCTCTGCTGTTACCATTCGCTTCAGAAATGGTTCGATTTCATTTCGTTTCAGCAAAGAATTGCAGATGTTAATTCGGTCCATTAAATTTTTCACAGACAATTCATGTTGTACCCAAGCATCGAGCTTCTTTTCGTAGCCAGCGTTTTTTAAATGGTTAAAAACCGTTTGATCCTTAAGTTCCTTAGCGATGTCATGGCTGCCTATGTGTGACGGTCCTGGTCAACCTTTCTCATAATTTCATCGACTTTTGAACTATAGGTCGACCAGAGCGAGATGCATCTTTTACATTGAAATTTCCAGAACGGAGCGAGCGAACCATTGTTTTGCTACACGAACTGATACAGCATCGTCTCCGTAAACTTCACAAATATCATTGGTGGCTTGCGTGGCATTCTTCCCCATTTTGTATAAAAATTCAAGATAGTGATTTTTTTCATTATTTTCACACATTTTTGAACAGCTGTAACTTTTTTTCAACTTCCCCGAATTTAATTTTTTTTAAAATGAAACTTAAAATCTCACCTTTCCAACACTATATGGTATGACACAATGTGATTGGTAGCACTGGAGATATACGACTGCAAAGACATCTATTGACAAAATACCAATATATTTTTTCGAATACCCATTATTATGTAGTAAGAGTTTTAGGTGAGGTTATGAGGAAAACTTAAGTGCCACTCCAAACAAAATTTTGACTTTTAAGGTATGTGTGTCCAGTGTGATTGAACTCTCTGCAGGTCATTCACATTCGTGACTTTCGCAGTGTAATATTACATTTTATTTTCGTACAGATTTTCTGACAAAAATTCTAATTACATATTTATAGGGTTTTTGAGATCTATATTGTCACTTTGTGAGTTTCTTTAACTCTTTTCTTTACTGTTACATGAGGTTGTTATTGGCACTCCGTTATGTATGAGTGTGCTTTCTGCTTTCTATTTATTTAATACGGATTATGAGGACTTGCTTCTTCGGATATTTCAGCTGGCAGCGAAAGTAGCACATCATTTATCATAATGACAACAATGATAACAGTTGGGTGCTGTCCTTTGACAATTCAAAGTGATAATCCAGCTTGTAGCTGTCAGCAGACACATTCTAAATATGTATTGATTCTTCCAATAAAAAATAAAAAAAATGTTTTGTCTACAGCTCTCCATTTTCGTCAGATAAATGTGCATAGTATGTAGTTGGATTTTTCTTCTTCTTTTCTTTCCTATTTCTCTCCGCTGTGGATTTATGCAAATTTTATTCTGAAACCCGTGATTTCACCGGCGAATGCTCGGCACTCAATCGCAAGTCAATGTCAATATTTTAGTATGAAAATGAAGTCGACATAAAGTGCTGCTGCTCCGTTCTGGTGGTAATGTGGGCTTTTGTTGTCATTTCTTTTGCTCTCGCTGATGGGCGATTATCATTTTAACGGTGTAACATGATTTATTCATTTAACTTTCTTGGACTTTTATTTGTTTTGAATCAGTTGGCACCTTCTGCTGTTTAATAGTTAAATGGATTGAATATTTTGTATAGAAAATAAAATTATTGAATTTCTGGTTCTTTTTTTATTCATCGTTCACTAGTTGCGAGGAGGTTTTAAAAGACTTCTCACAACCTGGATAAAATTTCTTATCGAGTTTGGAGAGAGTAAGGAAAAAAATATTGTAATTAAGACTCTGCAGGTTAAGGGATCGTCTCAGTGTAACCCTCCAAAAAATCACTGATATAAACTAACATACTGTGCCCAAAAATACATTTGAATTTAAACTGCGCGCGTTGAAGGATTTGGAGAATTATGTTTGTTTAGGTTGGTAATACTGTCAGTCAGATTTATGTAAAATTTCATGTCAAAATATTCATTAGTGTTTGAGATATGTGTCGTTTTATGAGCTGCTAAAAGTTAGTTTTTCGTTTTTTGCGATGTCGAAATTTGTTGAGCAAGGAATTTGCATTAAATATTGTTTACGGAATTAATTTTCTGCTTCGGATACATTGAGGATGGTGCAGAAAGCCTTTGGTGATGAGGCTATGTCTAAAAAAAATGTTTACAAGTGGTATAGTGAGTTCCAAGCCGGCCGTGAACGTGTCGAAGACGAAGAGCATCCAGGGCGACCATCAACCTCAACCGACGAAGCTCACGTTCAACAAATCAAAGATTTGGTGTTGAAAAACCGTCGATTAACAATTAGAGACCTTGCTGATGAAGTTGGCATATCGAAAGGCTCAGCCAGTACCATTTTGAAGGATGTTTTGGGCCTCAAGCGCGTCAAATCTCGACTGGTACCGAAAACATTGAATTTTTTGGAAAAAAGGCGTCGCGTTAAAGTGTGTGAAACGATGCTTTCCGACTACCAGGGTGTCATGAAACGCATTATAACTGGCGATGAGACTTGGATCTATGCTTACGACCCCAAAACAACCGATCAATCGAGCGAATATCGTGCCAAAAGAGAGCCGAGACCAAAAAAATCGCGCCAAAGTCGCTCAAAAATCAAGGTCATGTTGACTTTTTTCTTCGATTATCGTGGTGTTGTGCATTATGAATTCCTTCCAACCGGTCAAACAGTCAACAAGGAATATTATTTGAACGTTATGCGTCGTTTGCGTAACGCTATCCGCCTAAAAAGGCCGGAATTGTGGAAAGACATTTCTGTGTTTTTACACCACGATAATGCACCATCCCATACTTCCCTCGTAATTCGTGATCATTTCGCCAAAAACTCAACCTATATCGTTCCCTAACCACCGTATTCACCTGATCTGGCGCCGTGCGACTTCTGGCTGTTCACCAAGCTCAAAAGACCGCTTCGGGGACACCGTTTTTATACGATAGAGGAGATTCAAGCCGCAGCGAAGACGGAACTGAAGGCCATCCCGGAAAGTGACTACAACCAGTGTTTCGAAGATTGGAAAATCCGTTGGCATAAGTGCATTGCATCGGGAGGGGATTACTTTGAAGGGGATGAAATTGATTTGGAAGAATAAATAAAGAATTTTCAAAATAAATACAATGTCACCTTATTTTTTGGGCACATTATATATACAGTTGAAGTTCCATAACTCGAACTTTTCAATTGGAAATCGAATTTTATACAAAATTTCCGATCATAACTCGAAGTTTATTTTTGGATTAATGGTGAATGAAGTTAGGAAAGTTCAACAGTATATACATATGTATAATTGCTTGAATTTCAATCCTCCCGTTGACAGTTTTGCACCTTGATATATTTTCCTGACTTTGATTCTTGAGAGTTGCGAGAGTATAAAATATTCGGTTGCACCCGAGCTTAGCCATTCCTTACTTGTATTGTATACTCCTATGCTATAATAAAGCACCTGTGAAGAGTATTACAGCTTTGGTGCCGCCGCCATTAACATTTGCTCTTGTTTCACTTTCTTTTGAGTTCTTTTAAAGAGTTCTTCTTTTCTATATGAAATGATTTAAGATTTTTGAAGTAGTAAAAACAACAACGAACTTCAAAATATTAAATATTACCAAAGTATTCATTACAATACTGGCTCTCGGTTGTACTCGTAGCTTCTACTGATTGCCTTTGCTCGTTTCGTTATTCCTTCTCATTAAACAGTAAAGAGTGCATGCAGAAACAACAATAAAGGCAAACAAAAGACGGAAATTAGAAGGGCTTTGCCAATCGGCAGCAACAAATACTTAAATTGACTGTAATCAGTTGTTGTTTTCATGCTTTGTCAGTCCTTCTGTTGTTATGTTTTGTGGAAGTTGGCTGCTCGTGCCTGTGTTGCCGTTTAATTAAGTGCAACAAAAGCGCAAACTAAATGAATCGTAAGAACACATTCAAGTTGTTGCAGATATACATTCATTTTTGCGGAGGTAATATTGAATTTTCTTTGGAGAACAGCAGTAAGGCCGACTCGAGCCGCTAATTATATTTTACCAAAGCTTCTTTGGGAAAGATGAAATGTAGAGGCCACTTTAAAATGTGAAATTAAAACGCAAGAGTTTGGTAATAACAGAACTTATATATTCAGTGCATAATACTTTTCCCGAGTCACAACAATAAATAATGTTTGGCCGGAAGTTCATTAATTCAAAGCAAAAACAATTCTTTGCTTGTTCCCATAATAGCCGAATCACTCTTTTCCAATTCCCATTGGTTTGTAGATCCAATACAAAACTGTTGTGTGTTTTTGTATTTAATCCAGTTTTCGCTGAAAAATTTCGTTTAATCGCAAAAGTGTCATTTTCTGTGATGGGAATTATACGAAGACATCTATCACCCAAGGTTTTTTTCTTTTTCTTTTTCTTTCCGCTTTTATGTTATTTGTCACAAAGTTTTTAATATTCGAGAACATTTAATCTCAGCCTGGTAAAACCTGCGGAATAGAGAAGGAAGTGACGAGATAATTTTACTTCGTCTTCCTCCAAACATATTTTGCAAAGAACGTCCGACAGAATATTTAGCTGCATCGCATATAAACCTATTGGACAGTGTCCAGTCAGAGCACCTAAAGTTCTGTCGATATTGACTTTACTAAGGCCAATAGTTCGTATGACCGTTTAGGGTCACTTCGAGCCAAAAGCATCTTGCAGTTGATCAACACCTGCTGAGATCAACGGAGGGCCAAAGGTACAACGTCAGAATGCAAGCAGATGGAGTGCTATCCTTAGGTAAGGTTTCGTTGAGAAGGAATATCACTTTTGGTGAGAATCCCCAGTTTTTCCCAATTGCTCCTCTACCACAATATAGGGCACCGGAGTTGTCCCAATGTCAGGATGAGGTTCTGTTTATGCTTGAGATCTGTGTAGCTTCGATCTCACACTTATTCAGAGCTCAAATAATCGCCTCCGGCCGTTCGTTGTTGAAGCCCCTCGATATCGCGAAAGTTATCCACAGAACTCTCTCCAATCATGACTCTACAAGAATTCTCAATAGAAATGAGAAGAGACTGATAAGCCTAAAGTCTTTGGCAGTGATATGGAAGTTGTTGCTGTCTTTCGGGATAAACTTCACCTTCACTTGCTTCTAAGCGGCCGGAATGTGAACAAATGTGATGCAGTTCGTGAAGATGGTGGTCAACCCATCGAATGATACCTTTGTTGCATGCTGAAGCTGTGCAGGTATAATACCGAGAGGTCCCGGAGGCTTAAACTGTATAAAAGAGTGCATAGCCCATTTGAGACGGCTCTAATCCAGAAGGTCTGTGAAGGCTGTACAGCCTTCTTGAAGCCTTCCAAGTGGTACTTATTTCGTACAGAGTAGCCGTAGAAACTTCTCATTACTCACAGTCCTGTTTACAGATGCATCTCTCAGATTCCTAAACGGGGTAGGATTTTTTGCGCTAATACTCCTAAACCTATAGGATTCGTGACAACCCTCTATTAGCCTCTATATTAATCCTACTAAGTTTTAGCTCTCATAAACGACGGTTAGGTGAATAGAACATGGTAATAAATATCTATTTTTTTATTTCTTTCCATGAATGCACACTTTTATATGTATATATTGGTACAGCAGTTCCAAAACTCAACAATTTTGCATAGCACAACCGTATTTGTTCTTTCATTAAGCGCTTACCTTTATAAGGAGCGCAAAAATTCGTTAACTTTCCATTATCGGTAGCGACGTTAACACCTGCTACGCCTCCTTGTTTCATGCGCTGCAATGCTACGCATTGTTTTATGCCGTGTTTAGAAGCGTTGACAGTGACAATGACATGCGCACTTGGCATGTTTTCCGCCGCTGCGCTAACCAATGTTACTCATACGCCCCACGGGAAATTAATCTCACGCATACAGCGTGGGCGTTAGCGCTGACGGCCGGCAACAACTGAGCAACAATACCTGTCATTTAAATATTGCGGCACTGCCTATTGCTCACGCTGCCTTCAGTGTAAATATTTAAGTATGTGTGTGTGCGCGCTCTTATTTGTGCCTGTGTCTGCGGAAGTGTTGCACCTGCACTTTGTTGTCGCCTTATAACTGTACTTGTTATTGTAATAAACTGTGTTGGTGTTTCTGTTGGCTTACCTAATGAAAATTGATGCTTTTGTTGGAATAAATTCATGCTCAGGTGAGTTGTAACAATGTTTATATGCGCTCATTTGACTTTCCGTTCACATGCACATACACACGCACATACACTTGTATACTTTTATCAGCATTTCCCTGCTGATAAGTTCATTAAATTCCCTTTTGTTTAGAAGCACTTGCAGTGCAGTGGCAGTGAAGTTTCTTTCACTTTTGTTGTTGGCAGGCATGCAACTATTTATTTTCATAGTTACGTAACGGTAAAGCCTGATGCCTATTATTTTGCGCATATTTCGTTTGGTTTTCAATTAATAGACCATCACTTGCTATTAAGCTTCATTGTTTCTGCAGAATTTGCATAGATTTTATGAAGATTTATTCAGCTGGAGTTGTCTTGGTTAACTCAATTTGACAGCAGGATTTTATGCAGAAAACTAATGCCAATGTGAGTTACAATATAGCAGGGTTTATGTCCAATATATTTTGTTTTCTTGTTAATAACAAACTTCTTGCTCATACATACATCCTTCGTACATATTTGAAGACAATAAAGAGTATTGTAAATATTCCATGAAGAAATATGCAGAAAGATTACCATTCATAAATTATTAAATTTATAATTATTATTTTAGCAATCGGCGTGAAGCGAAGTGGAAGACAAAGTATCACCAATTATTTATAAATGTATGCTTATACTACCAATTAATAATAAAACATTAGGTTATGCATTTAAGAAAATTTAAATAGACGTTTTTATATCAGGAACTAAATCTTGATAAACACACTTGCTCAAATAATAATAATATTATTATTTTATTAGGAAAATATACAAAATTATTAAACCTATTGGTAAGAAAGGAGTACAAGCGGCCACAGTAGCTCCTCGACTCCTCAACATAAAAGTTCGAGCTGGAGCCTTTATATTAGGTTGTCTAATATCTCCCTTCCGCCTTTTTGCTTTTCATTTAATGCTTTATAAAAAGTGTTACAGTAATCGGATTTAGTTCAAATATGCGCCGTTTCCTTTGATAATCTATTTTAATCTAGACGGCAAGTTCATAATAATAATAATTATAATAATAATTCGCAGAAGCCCCCTCCTTATTTTCTAAGAATTCGGACAGCCACTTTTCACAAGCCTCTTTTGAGTTCAACTTTACACCAACCAGGGCGTTCGCCATGGACAGGAATAGATGGTAATCACTTGGCGCTATGTCCGGGCTACATGGTGAATGCGATAAAACCTCCCACCCGAGCTTCCTTAGCTTTTGACGAGTCATCAAGGAAGTGTGTGGTCTGGCGTGGTTCTGGTGGAATACTACACCTTTCCTGTTGGTCAATTCTGGACGCTTCTGATCGACCGCCTGCTTCAAGCGGTCCAGTTGTTCGCAGTAGATGGTAGAATTAAGCGTCTGGCCATTTGGCAGCAGCTGATAGTAGATGATTCCCTTCCAGTCTCACCAAACACACAGAAAAACCTTTCTGGCCATCAATCCCGGTTTGGCCACTGTTTGGCACGATTCACCGGCCTTCGGCCTCGATCGTCCTCGCTTGATATTATTCTATGTGATCCATTTTTCGTCGCCAGTCACCATACGTTTCAA
The DNA here is from genome assembly GCF_024586455.1 of Bactrocera neohumeralis. NCBI lineage: Eukaryota > Metazoa > Arthropoda > Insecta > Diptera > Tephritidae > Bactrocera > Bactrocera neohumeralis. The sequence goes on along the minus strand of NC_065920.1, from coordinate 41,596,087 downwards.
AAATGGGTCGAGTTCGTTTCGTTTCAGCAGCATATCGCAGGCGCTGATTCGGTTCAGAAGGGTTTTTTGTGTATCCAGCCTTCTGCAGATGGTTTAAAATGGTTTGATGACTAACTTCCATCTTCTAAACGATGTCACGATTCCGGTCTAACTCGATGTTTTCCATGATTTGATCGGTATTCCCCGTCACAGGTCTTTCGCTAGCTGGCTTATCCATGGTGTCGTTTTCACTCGCTCTGAATCGTCTAAATCATTCCTCCGCAGTTCGAAGTGATAGAGTACTATCCCCCAAAACACCATTAATCTCACGGAACGTTTCTCTAACGGATTTGCCTTTAACGAAAGTCCATGTTTACGCGTCTATAACTGTTGAACGCAATATCCAAACTAATCATGCATAGCGTCGCTTTGTAGGTTATGTCAAGGCCTTTCAAAGATGTATAGTATTGCCAGATACGAGCTCTGTAGCGCTTTATACATGGCCGCAAAATTCAAAGGACAAAAAGGCAGAAGGGAGATATTTGACAACCAATATAATATTGTGTCTGTGGGACATTCAAACGTCTTTTTCAAAATTAGCAAATCTTATAAAATGTTCTTGATAAAGCGACCATAAGGTTTGGAGATAAGCTACTGTTTAAATCACATAAGCCTTGGCGCCTATTGCGGTTTGATATTGTTGTTCTATGACAAAGGAACTTGTAAATGGTAATAAACCATTTTTAAATTCCCAACCCAATTTTCAATACTTAGCTCAACAACAGTATTGCCGCCAATAATTTATATATAAAATTTTAATTACCCACATTGATTAAATATTAACAAAAAACTTCTGCAAAAGCTACTGACTGTCACTTCAATCAGCTGACCAATGAGTTTGTCATTATAATTTGTTTTGTTAATTGACACTTGACATGTAGCGATTACATTGCGACCATAAACAGACAGGTAGATAAGTACACGTAAATCAAAGGGGAACAAGGGACAGACACACAGACAGACAGCTAGACTGACAATCCGATTGTAAGTTGTAATAATGATGCTTATCACGCGTAAACTGTTAGACTCGGAGAGTGTTGTCAGACATATGTATTGTATGGTATACAAATACGCAAGCAAATTCATTGTTTGAGCAAATATGGAATGAGGACTGGCAGTTCTATATACATACATATGTATATTTGAACAACCACAATCGGATCTCAAAGCGGTTCACTTCAGAACAAGGTATCAAAATTAATTTATTCGAGATGTAGTTATTTTGGGATGGAAACCATGCGAGAAGGATGGGAAAGTTTCATAGCTTTAGAAGGGCAATGCTTTGAATAATACTATTGTACCACGTTGGAAAAAAAACACGATTTATAGATCCACTCTCATATTCAAGCCTTCTATTAAGTGTAGCATGGTACCATAGATGGTAGATGACGATGTGTAATCATATGATCATATAATAAGTTGGTGGCTTAATAGTCGACTGAGTTCGTTTCAGTTTTGCAATGGCAATTAACTCATTTAGCAGGTTTATAGCTGTTTATTAGCCTGTTTTGCCACTCTTTGAGTTTGATTTTTTAACCACATCTTTCTGTTCACTGTCATCCTAAAATGATATGACCGCATTTCATTTTCACAGCTTTTGTGGCATCGGACCGACACTATTACTCAATTGCTTGAGATTGTAAGATACTTTGAGTGAGGATAAGCTTGCAGTTAATATCTTATATCTACTGTTTATTAATCGAACGAAACAACTCCTTATAAACATATAAACATCATCGACAAACACGACAATTGACACAGATTGACAAGTGAGACAAACTTTCTTTCAATTGGAATTCCGTTACTCACACTGAGAAATGTAGGAAAATTTAATGAAATATGTCCCAAACAATATCAAGTTAGCTATTTAAAACATGGATTTAACCAAAAATTTCATTATATCATGCTTAAATAAAATGATAACATGAAAAGTGCCGGGTTGATCTGTAATTTTTTTTTGTGCATTTAGTAGTGTTTACAATTTCATCATGAAAGGATATACGCAAGAACAACGTTTACAAATAATTTAATTTTATTACCAAAATAATTGTTTTTCAATTCTCTTCGTGCGCTTTTGCCATGTTATGGTCGTAATAATCGTCCACCTGTACTCGCTATTCGTCAAATTGTTGAAAATTTCAAGTGTACATTCTCTTTACATAATTTTCAAGTGCCAATAAGACAAAGAACCGCTCGAAGTAATGAAAATATTGCTGCCCTTCAGGCAAGCGTTGCTGTCCAAGACGTTCTTAAGAATTGGGACTATCTACTACTACTCCCTGACGGATTCTGAGAAAAGGTTTGGGCTTGCATCCATATAAAATTATTCTGACTCAAGAACTGAACCCGTTGGACCAACGTAAACGTCGCGAATTTACTAATTTTGCGGTATTTTTATTGAATTTATTTTTTTTATTGAAATTGAAATGAATTTTTGATGACTCATGCCCAGCTCTTGACCGATGTTACGGCTGCTACTATGCCGGTCTCTTTCGACCAATTCAGCGATTTTATCGCAATTTTCGGCGACTGGCCTTCCGGAGCGTGGCGCATCTTCGACCACCTCTCCACCAGACCAAATACGTTGAAACCATCGTTGTGCGGTGGAAATGGAAACTGTATCGGGTCCATCAACTGCACAAATTTTATTGGCGGCTTGAGATGTATTTTTGCCTTTATCGTAGTAGTACTGTAAAATATGCCGTATTTTCTCTTTATTTTGCTCCATGTTTGCGACACTATAACTCACGAACGACTTAAACGAAACGACAATCAATCAAACGCGTGTTAGCGCGTGAAATGAGCTTTCCCAAAAGGTATAGCATGACCCGATGAAACTAGAACTACGCGCTATCAGCGCCAACTAGCGAAAGACTTTTTTGACAACCGTAATAAAACAAGAAAAAACGTTAATTTTGGCTGCACCGAAGCTAGTATACTCTTCAAAGGTTCATTTCTTTTAGTAACTATATGTTTAAGTAAATCTAAAGACGTAACAGACCAGTGATTTTCATCTAAAGGAAAACATTTTGCTAGTTTCGATTTGTCAGTTTGTATGTCAGGTTTTGTTATTCGACCTGCAAAATTTCTTCAACTATTATAGCGTTGCCTTAGAAAATAAACCACGACGAATTTGCAGAATATATCCTTTTAACTGAAAGAGTCTTTAGTGCAAGGATTTGAGTCCCATTGTTAACCGTTCTGAAAAATTTTCGGAGATTACTCTATTCCAAATTTCGTGAAGATATGTACATTGTTAAATGTAAAATTTTTCCATACAAGAACTTCATTCCGATCGTTCAGTTTGTAAGGCAGGTATATGTTATAGTGGTCCGATATCGGCAGTTCGGACAAATGAGCAGCTTCTAGAAGAGAAAATGACGTTTGCAAAATTTCAAAATGATATCCTAAAAACTGAGGGACTAGTTCGTATACATATATACAGACGGACGGACTGACAAACGGACATGGCTAAATCGACTCAGCTCAATGTACTGATCATTTATATATATAATTTATAGGGTCTCCGACGCTTCCTTATAGGTGTTACAAACTTCGTGACAAACTTAATGTACCCTGTTCAGGGTATACTTTTAAATATTAAAGCATTAGAATCGTTTGCACTGTGAAGTATAAATTAGATTTAAGTTTAAAGAAAAATCTGTTCCCATGATGTACGAGTATAGTGATTTTCGTTGTGCTAGCAGACTTTATGCATATTTTAATGGTCAATGTGTGAAGCATCTTAATAAAATTGCCAAATACATGTTTTTCTACTTTACTTTATACGGTTTATGTTGCTGAATGCATATGATATTTTAGCGGAAGTGATGAGCCATAGTGATGGATATAGATTTCCCATTGTTTGATCCTTACAAGAGTATAAAATGTTCGGTTACACCCCCGAACTGAGGGCTTCCTTACTTGTTGTCCATTGTGAACAAAAATAGTTCAAGTAATGTCACTTTGCCACTAACTCTCAAACGATTGGAAAGAATCTCAAACAACTTAGTGATCAAGCTATGGTTAGTACTTTATATTAAAATAGATATTTTTATTCTCGATTTGCGCCATCTGTAGTGAGGCTATGGGTTGGTAGTAAAATTTTATATACATTAGCTTCTATTGTTCTCAACGCTATCCTTGGGCTATGTGCATATTTCCGAAGGATATTTGAGGGCATTACATATTTTTGAGCGTTATTAAATATATGATGGGCATCCAGGATACTTAAAATAAACTAATGATGCGATGATACCATGAATCTGCTTGTATTTATGCCCATCTACAATGTAACTACATAAGTATTTGCTTATTCACAATTTCGCGGAAATGTGCTTATAAATTTTGAATTAATAGAATAATGGCGCTTTCAGCGTTTTATGCATGTTTCGTCTTCCGCACTTTAGTGCCTCTACTTTCACCATTCTTATGTGCTTTTTCGGCTCTAATTTCTCCGCGCCATGTGTTCCAAATTTGTTGCATGCTGCTACGAAATGTGCAACAGCACACAGCCGCGAGCAACTGTGGCAAACAAAATGTAAAGATACAGGCATTGGCTTAAGTGCGCTAGTGTGTGTGCGGTGCTATGCCAGGCAGCAAGTGGCGCTATGTGTTTTGCAAGCGTTGGCAAAGCTCCAAATCAAATGTATTTATTACCGTTAAACGTTATGCCAACAATTTTTTCGCAGCAGCACAAATGTTTCTGATAAGCAAAGCAAAGAAATGAATTTACGAATTATTTCCAGGATGTGAAAAGCAAAAAGTAGGAGAAGCGCATTACAAAAGCGCAGCGCTTACGGCTATTAAAAAGCGAAACCACGTGCTTTGCATTTTTTCCAAATGGCAAATTTGTATTTCAATTTATGGCGTGCATTACTTGTTGCCTTCAAGCGCATGTGGCCTTGTGTGCTGATGTTGGTGTATATATATTTCACTTGTATATATACAGGATATAACTAAATCATTGTAAAGCAAAAAGCTATGCATTGAAATTCCTATAAATTTTTTGAACTAATACCTGAAAAAATTATGCCTGCACCATCTTGCATGAAAATGAAATGAATGACACTGGATGAAACTTAGTACACATTACATTAGGCTGTGTAGTTCGTCAACTAATCACTTAATTAGTTAAATTTAATAAGAAAATAAGGAAAAAACTTTTAGTTCGTTTGCACCGAAACTATAATACCCATCCCTACTAAAAAAGTTTTCTATACACCAACAAGGGCGTTTGCCATGGACAGGAACAGGTGGCGCTATGTCCGGGCTATATGGTGGATGCGAAAAAACCTCCCATCCGAGCTCCTGTAGCTTCTAACGAGTCATCAACGAAGTGTGTGGTCTGGCGTTGTCCTGGTGGAACACCACACCTTTCCTGTTGGCCAATTCTGGACGTCTCTGGTCGATCGCCTGCTTCAAGCGGTCCAGTTGTTCGCAGTAGATGGTAGAATTAAGCGTCTGGCCATATGGGAGTAGCTGATAGTGGATGATTCGCTTCCAATCCCACCAAACACTCAGCAAAACCTTCCTAGCCGTCAACCCGGCTTGGCCACTGTTTGGAGCGATTCACCGGCCTCGATCATGACCATTTTCGCTTGATATTGTCGAATGTGATCCATTTTTCGTCGCCAGTCACCATCCGCTTCAAAAATGAGTCGAGTTCGTTCCGTTTCAGCAGCATATCGCAGGCGTTGATTCGGTCCAGAAGGTTTTTTTGTGTCAAATCATGCGGCACCCAAACATCAAGCTTTTTTGTGTATCCAGCCTTCTGCAGATGGTTTAAAATGGTTTGGTGACTAACTCCCATCTTCTGGGTGATGTCACGAGATGCCACATGCCGGTCTAACTCGATGTTTTCCATGATTTGATCGGTATTCGTTGTCACAGGTCTTCCGCCGGCTGGCTTAACCATGGTGTCGTTTTCACAAGCTATGAATCGTCGAAACCATTCCTTCGCAGTTCGAAGTGATAGAGTACCGTATTGCCCAAAACACCATTAATCTCATGGAACGTTTCTCTAACTTTCAAAGATGTATAGTATTGCCAGATACGAGCTCTGTGGTCGCGAAATTCAAAGGGCAAAAAGGCGGAAGGGAATATTTGACAACCTAATATACAAAAATGATTAGGCGAATTGAAATCTAAGTGGCTGTCTGTGTGTTCGTCGGCGCAAGTAAAAATTGAGATATCTTGATGAAACTTTGTGCTGTTAGGAAAAAATATTAAGACCTTTTAATTTAAATTTCGCACAAAAACCTACTTGTTGAAATACTTTTTTTCTATGTTAGTATGACTGTCAGTGANATCTGTGCCAAATGTCACATCAAGATATAAATCAAATAATGTTTAGATACTCTTGCCTTTTTGAAGAACATAAAGTGCATTCGGCGAAAGTATAGTTAAATTATTCAGCAAAGAAGTTTCTTTTAATTTTGCTACGGAATCAAATTTATGGTGCCAAAACTTGCAGAATGCTGGAAAATGCCTTCGGTGAACATTATTTGTCACGAGCAAGTGTTTTTGATAGGTACAAATTAATAAAAGAGGGTCGAGAACACCTTGACGACGAACTACGTCCAGGACGGTCATCAAAAAATAAACGAATTGGTGCTTGAGAATCGACAATAGGAGATCTTCTTGGCATCATTGGAATATCGGAAAACTATCTTGAAAGTCAAATAGTGAATAAGAAAAGGGAAAGCACGGTAGGTTACAAAATCACTCATTTTATTCCGAAAAACAGCATCGCGTTAACATCTGTGAAACAATGTTTACCGACTACCACGATATCATGGAAGGTATAACTACTGGCTATGAGTCTTGGATCTATGCTTACGACGCGGAAACAGACGGTCGATCAGCCGAATATCTTGGCAAAGGTAAGTCAAAGCCGAACAAATCACATCAAAGCAGGCCAAAAATCAAAGTTATGTTGACAGTTTTTTTCGATTATCGAAGTGTGCTGCACTCCGAATTCCTTCCGACTGACGAAACTGTCAACAAGAAATGTGAGTGTTATGCGTCGTTTGTGCGAAGCTATTCGTATAAAGAGGTCGGAATTATGGGTCGACGTCGCATACCGCATTGATTCTTCGAGAATTTTTCGCTAAATTTTCTACCAATAACGTGTCGCAACCACCTGATTTAGTTATGTGTGACTTCTAGCTATTCAGCAAATTCAAACAACCGCTCCGGGGGAACCGTTTTTAGTCAACTGAAGACTTTTAATGAGAAAACTACTCCGGAATTTGACTTTAACAACGATGTGGAGGAATGGAAAAAACGTTAGCACAGGTTTATTGAGGCCAAAAGGAATTATTATGAGAGTGAGGAAAGAGATGTTGAAGAATTAAATAAGAATTTTGAAATTATGAACAAAGTCTTACTATTTTTTACACCCTCAAAATAAGTCGTGCGCAGAAGGCCATAATGGGACCACTGCCTTGCCCACAAAACGTCATTAAAGTAAAACCTGTAAAGCTTCAAAACTATACACTAAACGAACACCCAAAATAGGGGATAACAATAGTGAGGGATACTTGCAGGCCAAACATTTGTTTAAAAGTGAGCAATGACGCAACCGCTTGAATAGTTTCATACGTAAATCTTCTTAACCGCTCTTCTTAATCGCTAAATCTTGCTGACATGAAGTCCCTTTAGTTTGCATTCACAAACTGAAAAACGGCTAAAATCAGTTAATATTTTTATAGTGCACAAATCAATGAAGTGATCAGAATACAACTTTGCACAAATAGTGTGTTCGAGCTCTTTCATCTTACGCCCAAAATTTGTCGAAATTGGACTATTACCGAATACCCAAACATGAAATATGTGGACCCCAGTGCATATGTCTATTTTTTAGCAGAACATGTCTGTCAATCTGTGAGATTTAGTAATGATATTGAGGGATAATATTTTTATGAATACAGTGTGCCCTGGTGCCAAAAGTGTATAAAATGTGGTCCATACTTCTTTTATCCCCTATATACCTAATTTGAATCTGCCTGAACTTTCGGTTGATTTTACGCCTCATCTATCGTTCAATACGTTCGATATAGAGTTCTCTACTATAAAGTGTTTTGAACACCTAACTACGTCTCACCTTTGAGCCGCATAAATTGAAAGACAAAAATATGTTAGGCTACACCCGAACTTAGCCTTCCTTACTGCTTTCATACAAACTTTTGCAACACCTGGAGGTATCAAAAGCGAATATTTTATTTTTTTAAATTGCGAGGGTATAAAATTTTAGGTCACATCTGCATTTAGCTCTATCTCACTTGTGATTTTAAAGTTTGTATAGCTGGTTAGACTGGCGCTTAGTGCTACCTTACTTGTGAATGTAATATATGCTAAAATGGTCCGAGCACCTGGAGAGTCAGGAAAAACATTTTCGCGCGTCGTGTTTCTGTGAGTGGTGCAAGCCGAAAATGCAGTTATCGTTAGAACAGAGGAACATGATTAAATTCCGTGTGAAACGCGGTAAAGTTGCTACAGAGTCGCAGGCTTACCCAGTTGTTCCTCTAGCAAGAAGTGGCATGTTTCTGTGGCACCAATCTGTTTTGGATGGTCGGGAAGAGGTCGCTGATGAGTGAGTAAATCCAAAGTGAAAACGGTGCTCATTGTCCTTTTTGCCTTCAAAGGCATCGTCCACCATAAATTTGTTCCTACTGGACAAACCGTCAACGCTAAGTTTTACGTGGAAGTCCTTAAGAGACTTAAACGAAGGGTCAATCGGGTCCGACAAGATGTCGCAGCCGATTGGAAGTTGCACCACGACAGCGCCCCTGCTCACACTGCATTTCTTGTGAACAGCTACCTAACCAAGGCCGGTATCCCAATGCTTCCGCAGCCTCTCTACAGCCCAGATGTGACCCACCCGACCTTTTTTGTTTCCTTGTCTGAAAAGAACGATGAAAGGCAAGCATTTTGACAGAGGGTATTCAAGTAGGGATGCAAGCATCGTTAAATGAAACATCGATGGTTAGAAGTATCGATGTTTCTTCAAACAACATCGAAATCAAAAACATCGGCCATTGAAACATCGATGTATCGAAACATCGATGGATTTTTGAATTTTTTAACGTATTTTATTAGTGAGGATAAAAAGCTTATTTCAGAACCATAAATAAGTGAAATTCAGTAGTACGCCTTTAATTGATATATTTTTTAGCTACCTATTAAAACCTTTTCTCAATAAATAAAAGATATAAATAGTTTTTGAACAAACAACAAATTATTTATTTAAAACAGAATTTAAAAATAACAATTTGGAAAGTTTTTTCCCTGTCAAGCGATTTCTTTGCTGTGTGATCGTTGCTCCAGCTTTAGAAAACGGTCGTTCACTAGGGACTGAAGTGGCCACAATGGATAAATATTTGGAAGCTTGTTTATACAATTCAGGAAATACATTTTTCATATCATCCCACATTTCTGTTGCGATTCTGATTGATTGAAGCAACAGCTAATCCAAGATACATTTGCACTTCAACTTCCGTTGTTGTTATAGCAGATAAATTGGAAAACTTACATTTCATCTTTTGGTGGGCCAACTGTTTATGATGGCTCCAAATATCAAACGGGTTTTCTGTTGCACACTCATCCGAAGATTCCGACGTACTAACGCCATTATTTGCATCCTTTATTACATTTGGAAGGGTATTATTTTTTTTCGCCAAACAAGCTTCTATTTAATTTCATCATGGTTGCATCATTATCAGTTACACAAGCAGAAACTTTATTTATGCAAACGTTCCACTCGTTGAAAAGTTTAAACATATGTAGTTTCTTCTAAATAAGCTGCTGTATGACATTCGTGCAGTTCGATTACTCCTAACGTCCCACTCAACAAACGTAAATTGTCCAAATAATGAATTGTTACCCCAAGGAACGATTGATTTTTCATCGTCTCCGTCCATATGTCATACGTTAGGCAATAACTGTCGCACTTAGGAATATACTCTTTGAAAATTGAAGACAGTGCATCATATTTTTCATCCACTCGTAATTTTATTGTTTCTCTACTTTCAACTTTAAAAAGCGGAACCAGTTCTTTCATCATCTGCAGAAAACCTTTTCCTTTTACAGTGGATAATGGCTTGTTGTCCATTATAATATATTTCACAATTGCTTCAGTAATTTTCCTTGATTTAGGGTCTCAATAAAGTCTTTCACATTAGGTTGAATCAGCGCTGGCAACTGATCCGATTTATTTTGCAGTACTGATGGAGTACATGTACTAGTAGACGATTCAATACATGCAGTCTTCTTTTTACTATTGTCGGATAACTCACTTGACGCTGTCGTCCAAGCGGTTGGTGATATGTTAATTATTTCAGAAATTTTTCGCTGTTTTGGTTCCGAGTGCGGCGTAGTTTTGGAGGAGCATTCTGCATTATCAACTTGATCGAGTAATACCTTTTTATGTACATTCTCAACGTGACAGCGAAGATTCGACGTGTTACCTGATGTTTTTAATTTCTTGTTGCAGAGTTTGCATGTGGCGGATGCATCTGAATTTCTTATAAAGAAGCTCCAGACCTTGCTTTTTAATTTTGAAGGCAGCACTTTGAAAATCTGAAATATTATGTACATATTTAAACGTCTAACGCAATTATTTACATACATATATTTTATATTCACTACACCTGTAATAAAGTTGTGATTGACAACAGATGAATTCGAAACAAAACTTATATTAAACGCTCAAAAACAACTTCTAACACACATAGCACGAAAAGACTGTCACACAAAATGTATTTTCGATTTTTTGTAAAACTTATTTCGCGTTAATTTATAAGCGAATTCTCAGTATTATTCAAGTGCACATTCAACCAACGAATTCTCCGTATTTTACAACGAAACACATGCCAGTTTGCTAAAGCGTTTCGAAGCAGATGTTTTCGCATTAATACCAAGAAAAAGTACTGCAAAGATGTGGAGTAAAATTTGGAAAAACATCGCCATAAAACATCGATCCAGGCAACATCGATGTATCGATGTTTTTAGAATAACAACATCGATGGCAAACATCGATGCTTTTTGACTCAAAGCAAAAGCGTGACGCCTTCAATGCTTGGAAATCGCGCTGGCAGCGCTGCATCGACGCAGAAGGAGCCTATTTTGAAAGTTTTTAAAGAATTGTAACGATTGCTTCAATAAATTTTTTTAAATCGACTCAGTCCTATTACTTCCCGGACAAACCGGATGTATATCTTATAAACGAGTACATATTTTTTTAGAACACATGGCTTATTTTAATGAAGGAGCACAAAATCATTGGAAGTAAATTTGGTAAAAAAGATATATGCTTATAAGAGCCTTATTTTAAAAGTCAACTTAGAGTTTTTTTTATATTTACTGCTGATTTTGATAAGAAAAGCTAAAGTACTTAGATAACAATGAACCGCTATGACCGTGCAACTAAACAAGTCGGATCAAAAACCAGCTATGATGAAGAAGTCAGCAAGGATTAAACTTCAGCACAGTCTCAAGGCCGGTACAGCTGCTTTCATCCATCTATCAGAGTGATTACACGCTTTTCTGAAGGACACTTTGAAACAGTAGAACTACCGCTACCTCCATGGCAGTCATCTTTGCTTAAAAACACTGCCGTGGTATGTTAGAATTGATTGAGAGCTTTCGACAAAAACCTGCAGTTAAATTTCTTATTTTTCTGAAACAATATGCATTTATTCTTTTAAATTTCGATTTTAGATGACCGTAAAATGAATTTGATGAAAATAATTGACATATAACAGTTGCATTGTCCTCGATCGTAAATGTGTTCAATAATAACACCGGTCAACACGATTTTTGGGTCTGACATCTACATATTAAATTTTAGTTTCTCCTATGACAAAAATAAGAAAATTTTTTTTTCCGGTTAAAGTTTGCTTTCGTAGAAATTAGAGCAATTTTTCGATGATTTTTATATTTTTTCTACAATTTCACTTTAGATTATAATTAGAAAACTTTTTTTTAGATACAAGAGTCGTTTTTATTCAAGATGTGTGATAAACAATAATATATAAATGTAAAATAACAAGAAATTACTGTCTAAAAGTGAATATTTTTTGTATTTCTTTTATGCTCATATGAGCTCTCTCGTATTAAACCCCAAATATACTTATCGATGTAGATCAGCCCAAAGCAAACTTAAAGAACTAAAGATTAATATTTAAGTGTTTTTCAATGTCTAGAATCAGAATTCAAGCATGAGAACAGAAACCCCAAAAAAAAATATTTTTTTTTGTTGACTGGTGTAATTGAAAATTTTTTTTGTAAAAAATCGAAAAGGTAATGGATTTAAGATATCTAAATTTTTTGTTTTATTTTTCTCATAAATGCATTGATAAATTAATGTCCATTTCGAGATGTGTACATTATGTTGGTGATAACAGCCTGCTGAGTAAGATTTTCAGTTTCAGGAAATCTCCATTGGAGCACTCTTTCAAAAATTCGAACTTATGTGTAAGTACATACGAGTATCTTCATATTTAAAAGTTGGTGCTGCACCTTTGGGGCAACACTTGCAACTACTTATCTACAGTTAAATGACACTACGAAATATGTTATATAAATACCACATATGTACCGTTATATATGAATAAATAAAATATGCAGATTGAGTGTTAAATAACGACAACAGCAGAGCAAGTCGAGCACAGAGCGACCTCCAGCAGTATGTTTTACAAATGTAAATATCAAATCCAAATAAATGGTTCTGCATTGTATACATATATATACTCGGATGCAAGCACACACATACTATACATTATGTATACATACATACTTATTGCTGCATTATATGCATGAAATTCCTGAACTTATACGAAATAGTAAATCAAAGCCAAACTGTTGGTATAAAAAGCATAACAGCAGAAGAAGTAAAACGAAATATGCTTGGGGGCTTTGAAAACTTTATTTTGTATTATTTCCTTTTTTTGACAAGACACAACGTGGAAACTAGTTTAAGAGGAAAGACGCATCAGACACGTGTGTATGTATGTATGTGCCGTTTTAAGAGCATTTAAACTGAAAGTTATGCGCTCTATTGAACTTGAAAAAGATATGAATGCGAAGAGTGCATATGAAATGAAAGTATAGTGGAGAATGCTGAGGCTGGTCGTAAATGCAACAGTTATGTGTGGAGGTGGGCGATGGCGGAGCGCATGTATGGGTTGGCAAACTAAAAGCTTCAGCTTTTAACTGCTCCAGTATATTGATGTAAACAAGCAAGTTGAGCGTGTTAAGTAGAGAGTGGAGTGCTGCTTTTATACTGTATCGTATGGTTTCGTCTAGCGACTCATCAAACTTTTATATAACTTCACATCAGGTTGTGATTGTTTTCAATCTTAAAGTTTTAATACACACTTTACAGTAGTGTGCGAAATAACACGAACGTTTTTGCATTTGAAAAGTTTTTGACCGACTAAAAAAGGAATAATTGAGTTCAATTGATTTGCTTATGGAAATTATTGTTGTTTTTATGTATAATAATATGTATTATAATTTGTACATATATTATGATTTTTAATTTACAAATTTTTTTATTAAAATTTTTACTACCTTTTTTTATTAAATCGCATGTCACCCAAAATTAATTTCCAGCAACTTTTCCTTTGGAAGATTTTCGATAAAACCAACTGTTTACTCAGTTTAAAAATAAAATGTGTTAAAACATAAAAATTAAAAAAAAAATACTTAAAATCAAAATCCAAAATTTTCTTTTCCAACATAGAAACCAAAATTTTTATTCGTTCGTGAAGAAATAAAAAAGTTTTAAATGAAACACTCTAAAATACATTGTGACAAAAAAGTATCCGGGAAATATTTTGCTAAGTTGGTAGGAGTATCCTTAATTAGTATGCCAAATTTGAGGGAGTTTTGTCAACCAGTTTGTTTACAGCAGCTGCATAAGTCGGTACACCTCAGTAGTGCGTTGCGATTTTTACAATGGATAATATTATCGAAAATAGGATTTATCTCAACTTTTGTATTTATTACCAAATTTTGTGTGCAGAATCGTTGCGAATGTTGGAAAAGGCTTACAGTGACTCAGTTTTATCAGAAAAACAAGCCTACGAGTGGTATAAAGTCGAGATGGTCGAGAGATCGTTGAAGACATGCCTCGTTCTGGACGACCTCCAACCTCTCCAACTAATGAAAATACTATATTAAACAAGTAAGGAAGGGCTAAGTTCGGGTGTCACTGAACATTTTATACTCTCGCATGATAAAGTGATAATCGAGATTTCATTATCCGTCATTTACATATTTTTCAAATACCGTATTTGTGTAAAGTTTTATTCCGCTATCATCATTGGTTTCTAATGTATATGTATATTATACAGAGAAGACATCAGATGGAATTCAAAATAGCGTTATATTGGAAGAAGGCGTGGTTGTGAACCGATTTCACCCATGTTTCGTACATGTCATCAGGGTGTTAAGAAAATATTATATACCGAATTTCATTGAAATCGGTGGAGTAGTTCCTGAGATATGGTTTTTGGTCCATAAGTGGGCGACGCCACGCCCATTTTCAATTTTTAAAAATAGCCTGGATGCAGCTTCCTTCTGCCATTTCTTCCGTAAATTTAGTGTTTCTGACGTTTTTTGTTAGTCGGTTAACGCACTAGTGATTTTCAACATAACCTTTGTATGGGAGGTGGGCGTGGTTATTATCCGATTTCTTCCATTTTTGAACTGTATATGGAAATGCCTGAAGGAAACGACTCTATAGAGTTTGGTTGACATAGCTATAGTAGTTTCCGAGATATGTACAAAAAACTTAGTAGGGGGCGGGGCCACGCCCACTTTCCCAAAAAAATTACGTCCAAATATGCCTCTCTCTAATGCGATCCTTTGTGCCGAATTTCACTTTAATATCTTTATTTATGGCTTAGTTAAGACACTTAATATGTTTTCGGTTTTCGGGCCGATTTTGCCCATCTTCGAACTTAACCTTCTTATGCAGCCAAGAAATACGTGTACCAAGTTTCATCATGATATCTCAATTTTTACTCAAGTTACTGCTTGCACGGACGGACAGACGGACGAACGGACTGACAGACATCCGGATTTCAACTCTACTCGGCACCCTGATCATTTTGGTATATATCCTATATCTGACTCTTTTAGTTTTATGACTTACAAACAACCGTCATGTGAACAAAACTATAATACTCTCCTTAGCAACTTTGTTGCGAGAGTATAAAAAGTGAAGGATATGGTGCTTGAAAATCGTCAGACAAATATTAGGAAGATGCCAAGAGAGCTCAACGCCTCTCGCGAGTCCGTTCGAATGATTTTGGTGGATAGTTTGGTCTCTTTGGACATGTTTGATCGTGCGAAATTCCGATCCCACATTCATGGAGAGCATTATAACCATTGTATAAACCTACAAGTAACCAATCCTTCATTTTTCACTAACACATACGCAAAAATCTGCTACAAATTAGGCACTTGGTACGGGTTGCCCCTAAATATTCTACTACAAATTAGGCACTTGGTTCGGGTTGCCCCCAAATATTCTGCTACTAATTAGTCACTTGGTACGGGTTGCCCCCAAATATTCTACTACTAAAACGTTAAAATGCCTCAAATCTGCTATAGTGTGTTGCCGTGTTAGGTTTTAAAATTTATAACTTTAACAATATTTTTATAAAATATTCAAATATTTTTCGATTATTTAAATTTCTAAATATTAAATTTAATCAGTTTTGTCCAAAATATTAATTATTGTAATTTATAAAAAAAATATTTATATAATATTTGTGTAAAAACTATGTACCCGAATTTTTTATATTTATTTTAGTTTTTGTTTAAATAATTACAAGTTGATTGTTTTGACTTGTATTGTTAATGTATACAAGCAATGGCATTATACCTGATTTTTTATATTTATTTTGGTTTTTGTTTAAATAGTTTCCAATTGATTGTTTTGACATATATTGTCAATGTTATATTTTTAATGTAATTAATATTCATGAATTGTACTTGACCTTATATATTTATTTTTGTCTAGTCATATTTTTTATAATAAGTAGATTGATTTAAAACTGTATATATAAAAAGGGTGAAAATAGGCCTCCTGGTGAACCGAACACTCAAAAAAGATCGGTAGCGCGCCTACATTGCAACCTCAGAGGTGGTGAGGAAGAGCAATAAATATCCAATAAACTTTTGTTTCAAAAATATTCTTGAAAGTTTTCATTAATGTTTTCCGTTACAAATACTTTTTCACAAAAAAGTTGATCTACTACATTTCTTTTAATTACATCCCTGAGCCTAAAAAAGGCAGATTTCGATCAGGTGATCTCAGCTGTGAAAAATTCTTGGAAAACAGCTGATTCTTTTGTTACTTGTAGGTTTATACAATGATTATAACTGCCGATGAGATATGGATTAATGAGTTTAATATGCAAACAAGTCAACAATCATCGGAATGGAACCCGTTTTCAGTCGATCGAATAAGTAAAACAAAATTCGCTGAAAAAGTGTTTCGTGGAGTGGAAAAGCCGTTGGCATAAGTATATTACATCTGGGGGGATTACTTTGAATAACTAAATATTTTGTGTTTTATGTGAGATTTCCGGGTACTTTTCTCACAATGTACATATGTATTAGAGTGATTCAAAACAATTTTTTTTTTTTCGTTTGATACTCGGAAAAATAGGTTCCTTGACACCTCTAAGAAAGCCTCTACAAACATGAGTTTTTAATTGTAACGGGAAGGTCCTCCTTCATACAGTTTTCTATTTTTTCTTATTATCAGATAGAAAAATTTATATCTCGCTTCCAACTACTTGAAAAAATATCTTGTTCCTTAGATTTTGTAGGATATTAAACGCTCTAAAAAAAAGTCTCGTATGATTTTTTCGTAAACCCAAGCGTTTAAAAGATATTAACAGTTAAAATTTGATTATTTTTGGGAAAATTTTTTATTTCTTATGAATTTTATAACTCAATGAAAAAAAATTATTATGAATGATGAAACTTATAGGCTTTCTTAGAGGTGTCTAGGAACCTATTTTTCCGAGTACCAAACGAAAAAAAATTTTTTTTTTTTTTGAATCACTCTAATGTACATATATGCATATGCATTTTCTTTTCTCATTGGTTTGTGCTATGAAGAAAAATTGTATGTAATACGAGTGATTTGAAAAATGACATTCGATCTCTTTCAATTATTAATTTATCTATACTCCTTAGACATATTACTATAGAAAAAAGTCAATGCTTTTGAACACGGAAATTTTTGTTTGACAATCTATGTTGATTTTATGATGAATAATATTTTAAAGGACACACCTGCCGTGTCATCCTAAAATAGCAAATTTGTGGGAAAATCACGACTTGAGTTTTTAACTTGTCCATACAAGTTGCACGGGTGCAGCGCGGCGATCTGTTACTGCGAGTTTCAATTGTCATTTCGTACGTGATTTCTAACATTATTGGTGCGTTGTTGTTTATTATGTGAAGATGTCTGTGGAGTTACGAAGTGATAAACAAAATATTTTCCTTATCGGACTGTCAAGCCACCAGATAAATGGTGCAAAATTACCATCTAATCGACAAGTACTCACCATTTTATTTTACAATACTCGTGAAGTCAAGCTGACTGTTAGTGAAAGTGCCAATCTTATTATAAGAGAGTGCATTATATTTTGGGAAAAGTCCAGAGCTCCTACGAAGGTATTTCCTAACTGCGTGAAGAAACTTGTTGACTTATATCATGTTTGGAGGAAGCTGCAAAAAAACTGTAAGAAAACTGAGATGACGTTCAAAAACCGTGAAGATAATTTTGTAACAGACCTTGATAACTTATTTGATATTGCACATGCTGATGTTTTCGACAGAATGAAAACAGTTAGGCAAATACGATTGGTAGAAGAGGAAAAAAAAGGTAAAACAAAGAGAGTTATCGGCTGTTGCAACTACTTCTTTGATAGATAGCTTGGAGTGTCTTGACAATTCGGATGAGGAACAGATTTCGAACTCTGAATTTAGTACTCAGATTTCTTGCCCTGAAAAAAGTTCTAAAGGAGGCACGAAAAGTTTCATAACTCCTAAACTGGTAGCAGCTTTAGATCGATGCCAATTAAGCATAAGGGACTTCGTATACATTCTCCATGCGGTTGTAGAAGCACTTGGTCTGAACAGCGATGATTTTTCTATTAACAAATCCTCGATTCAGCGTATTCGTACTCAGGCGAGAAAATCCAGGGCAGAAGCAATAAAAACTGACTTCCAGAATAATTTGCCTAATTTCCTTTCACAGTCCAATAAGATGGTCAGCTATTACCTGGATTGGATGTACGAAGTTCAAAAAAAGAACACTTGCCAATTATTGTTTTATTTGACGATAGAGAACAGCTTCTTGCAGTACCAAAATTAGAGAGTTCTTCTGGAAAACATCAAGCTAAAGCCATTTTAAATGCACTCTTTGACTGGGACCTCCATGATAAAGTACAGATAATGTGCTGCGATACAACAGCTTCAAATACGGCCGTTTCTGTGGAGCGTGTGCTATTTTGTAGCAGATTTTATAATGATAATTGCTGTTTTTTGTTTGTCGTCATCATATTTGTGAGTTGGTCCTTAAAGCTGTTTTTGAAACCAACGTAAAGCAAATTACAAGTAGCTCAGATATTCCAATTTTCAAAAAGTTTAGAGATAATTGCAAAAATATTAGCATCGATAACATTGAGCCGCCTTTGAATTTCGTTAAAGCACATATTGCTGAGGCAAACATTACATCTATCTTAACTTTTTATAATACTGAACTGGACAAACCTTTTATTAGAGACGATTACCGCGAATTGGTTGAACTATGCGTTGTGTTCTTAGGAGGAGATACAGCGAATAAACTAAAACTCAGACCCTCAGATTTTTGCATCAAGCCCGATGGATGGCAAACGCGATCTAATCGCAACTGAAATTTACCGCAAAGAACAAAAATGCTCTACAAACATTTTTTTATCGTCACCTTGTATACTCAGTGGCGGATCCACGGGGGGGGAATTAGGGAAAGTTCCCCCCCCTTGGAACCGGAAAACCTGAATATTTCACTTGTTTGCTAGAAAAATATTCTCTGCAATAAAAAAATGAAAATACAACAGTGACACTCTTCTCACCAAATACACTATGGAAATCACAACAAGATACTATCATAAATTGCATTATATGACCTGTCTAAACTTATTTAACCCTTTTCTGGGCAACTCACAGCGGAAGTACTAAATTCTGAATTGAGAAAGAGTCAAAGTCTTGAGTACGGTATGAGACATACTGTCAACTGACGCTAGGTGACACCACGAACCACAAAAAACATATAGACATGATGCCGCTTGCGACTATCGAATGCCCCATAGGTTCGATATCTCTGCGGGCATATATGCCTCATACTGTACAATTGGTACTATTGAGTATAAAAACACTCGACGCATGGTGACGTTTCATTTAAATTCGTTTATTTCGCCCAAAACGCCTCAACTTGACTGTCCAATAAAATCATACTATGCCCAGCTGCCCAATTTTGAATGTCTAAAATGATAAGTATCGATGTCATTTCGATTTTACTGTGTTACATTTTTGTGCGTGGTGAAAATTCACTGACATTCAAACGAGTGTTTACATAAAAATTGAGGTTATGTTTGTTTATTCAACAATAGTAGTAGCCAATTTCGCATATAGAACCCGTGTTTTAACTTGCTCTCGTCCTCGGAACCCGGGGATTCCCGACGATAACAGCTGGTCCGGAAACGCCTGGAAATCAGGCACGGAAATTTTCCTGGCTCTGTCGAGAAATGCTCCCGATTTTTATTCACATTTTGTAGAAAAAAAATATTCGGCCGGGTTCGAAACTTAGGCTGCGCAAGTGACCTGTCAGCTTAACCACTACTCCACGGGCGACTTTGAAATGTAGATCTCAAATATGATAGACCTTCGCTAAGCTGTTCAACCGGTTTGACAGCTTAACATGATGAAGGCATTGACAATTCGGGCAGCGAAACACCGTCTTCGTCTAAAAACACCGACATTGCGCAAGTTTCTACCATTGCTGTGAACATTTCCAATGATGTTGGTAATTTCGTGGGACAAAAAATTGACGATCACGTGAAACAAATTTTGCTTGAAAATCCTTGGACTCTTCCAAAAAATTACACTTTCCCATTTTCGTCGAGAGTTATTTCTGGCAAAGAAATAAAACACTACGCCTCTTCCGAACACTTGGATTCTCATGTAGAGCAGCTCGTACTATATGACATGGGGAAAAGGCTATTCTGCAAATATTGTCCATGGTTTACGCCTCGAAATCAAGGATGCTATTGGGGAAATACTCCGCTTGGGTTACTTGTCACGCAGCCGTTGACTGATTTCAAAAATTTGGTTGGGATCAAGAGTGTGTTAGAAATTCATTCTCAAAATATGTACCATAAGAATGCAATGGCAACGGGGAAGGACTTCGTGAGAGACTATCACAATCCACAACGAAGCGCTCGTAATCTTCTCGACGAAAAACATTTTTCGCAAACACAAGAGAACAGAAAACGACTCATCCCCATTGTGAAAATGGTCATTTTTTGCGGAAAGCAGAACATCCCACTTCGTGGGCATAGAGATAACAGAGATATTCGAAAAAATAAAACGCCCGCGCAAAACGAAGGAAATTTCAGGGCTTTGCTGAGATTCGGAATCGATTCAGGTGACACAACTCTGGAGCATTACCTTGGGAGCACATCTTCAAGAGCGACCTATACCAGTAAAACGATTCAGAACCAACTAATTGAATGCTGCAGGGCAGAGATACTGGACAAAATTTTGCAACGAGTGGCTCGTGCTGAGATTTACACGATAGTTTTCGATGAATCTCCAGATCTGTCGGGAAAAGCTCAGTTAATACTTTCATCCTGCCTATTATTACGTAGAAGTAGAATTTCCGTAAAAATATAATAATTGATGCCTATTGTCTGAACTATCGGATAGTGGTTGTTCCCAAGAAAATAAACAGAAATTTACAGAAGAATAATATTTCTCGTTACAGATTAGCGTTGTACTCAGATATGTCGATTTTTCTTCTGGCGAAGCATGGATACGAGAAGACTTTGTATCTTTTTTGGACGTATTCGGTCAACTTTCGAAGAATACTCTCGCGGAGGGCACAGAATCAGAAGAAAGCGAGGATGTAAATGGATTAATGGCTTACAGGACTGCTGGAAAAAATGACCGAACCGATGAAAAATTGTCTCTAAGTGGATCTGCCATCGGGGGGATTGTTCTTGGAGAAAATGAATCTCCAAATGGAGAAATGCGCTTCGATAGGGACTGATGGATGTGCGGTCATGCTGTCAGATATCGGAGCAGTCAACGAAATTCGGAAAGAAGCAAAAAATGCTGTCATGACTCCGTGTTTCTCGCACAAACTCAACAACAGTATTTCAAAGTCAGTGAAAGTACGATTAATCGAAAACGTTGCCAGTGCCATACGAGAAGTCGACAAATTCTTCAAGAACTCATTTCCAAAACGTGTGACTGTATTAGCAAAGATACTTAGTGAAAAAATTGTCCAGTTGTGTGAAACAAGAAGGGTACAGAGGCACGATGCTGTCCGTGTGCGAAGTTACCGTTGATCATCGAAGCTCTGTCAAAAATCAGTGAGTGAAAGAACACAGAAACAGCAGGCAAAGCAACAATTCTCATATCGGTTTTGTGCAAGCTCGAATGCAAGCTCGAGCTCTTCTGTCTCAGCGACATTCTATCGCTCACCCATACGCTCAGCGTAGTTCTTCAAAAGGAAGCAATTGATTTGGTGAACGCATCAAAAATGATTGGGACGTTGCTTGCCACGTTGGAAAATAAGAGAGAAAAAGTTGATGAAACATTCCAATTGATTTATTCAGAAGCCAAGAAAATGGCGGAAAAACTCGATGTTGACGAAGCGAAACCGAGAACATGTAGTCGACAAACGAAATGCGAAAATTACGACGTGAAAACTTGCGAAGATTACTACACGGTCTCTGTCCACATACCTCTGCTAGATATCATCAAAGAAGATTTGGAAAAAGATGGTTACCAATTGAGTGTATTGCTCCCAGAAAAAGCAAGTCTTTTAAAAGAAAACGAAATCGATGATCTAATCGGAAGCTTGAGAGAAAGATTCGGGAATCTTATGGATGATGAAAAAAGCGTACAAAAATTGAAATTCAAAGGTGAATTAAGCTACTGGCAATGTCACTGGCAGCAGCAACAAAAAATTGAAGGCAGCAAAATTCCAACTTCTGCACTGGAAACATTAAGAAAATGTGATGTCGACATATTCCCAACAATCCACACCTACATATCTCCGATTATTCTTTGCACTTCCCGTAACAACCGCGAGCTCTGAACGTTCTTTCTCTTATCTTCGCCGCATCAAAACATGGCTTAGGACGACCATGCTTCAAGAAAGACTAGTTGGATTAGCGTTGCTTCATACGCATCATGACATCGAAATCACCGCCGAAGAAGTCATCGAAAGATTCGCAAAACTGGGCAGTCATCGTTTTGAGTTATAAAACACGCAATGTAAAAGGATTTTTCTGTTTGAATTTTTAATAAAATGAGTCACTATATAATGCATGCATATGGTTGACTTTTGGATTATAACCACTTTGTTTACCTAAAAATTGGAATTGATAATTTTGTTTCATAATTTGTAACCCAAAATCGAAGGATAAATTTAATTTGTTTAGTAAGCTTAATATTTTTTTGTTTCTTTTTTCAAAAAATTCGTTTCGTGGCTTAGTTTTCGCTTAGAACTGTTTTTTCGCTCTTTCAGATATGACGCTGGGTGATTTTGTGACTCAATGAAGCAAGCAATTTCTAACTCGACAGCAGACCGATTTGACGACAGTTTTCTTCGCGAAGATGTATCTTGTTGGGATAATAATCCTGCTTTTTTGGAAGCTGGAAGACAAATAATTTGTTTGAAGGTCGTAAATGACACTGCTGAAAGAGCTGTTCAATTAATGCATGATTTTAATGGACTTATCACGGCTGAAGAAGAACAAAAACAGTTTTTGTTGCGTTGTGTTCAGGAACATAGAAATCTTTATCCAGACTGTAAAAAAATTACACTAAAGAGAAGCTACTCTAAATTAATTATTATTATAATTTGTGTTTAAATAAAAGTTTATATTAATCTTATTTTATTTTTACTCATATTTACTTCATTTGTTGCATTTTAGTTAGTTTTGGATCAGGGTATGCGTTTGGAAATTCTAAAAGTTTTTTTTTTTTTTTGGCATATAAAGGACACCCTAATGTATGCATATGGTTACTTATTGTCAAAAAATTCTGTCATTAACTCATTTCCTAAATCTAATATTTTTGGAATAATATGCTTATATCTAGGTGGCTTATAGGTGTAGATAACATGGATCAACAAAAAATATTTATTTTTTATTTTGCGCTTGAGTTTTATAAGCAAATATAAATGGAAAAGGTCGTTTAAAAGTCGACAATATTGCAATATGACCATTTTTGGTTCTCGTGCCCATATAAAGTAGGTTTTCACTTGATTTCCTGTTATTTTTCTCTATTAACTGTTGCTAACTAATTTCAAATTCATTTCCGGCACGTTCCGATTGCCAAGTGAGAAAATGCAATATTAAATGATAAGCAATTACCAATCTTACCCGACCGTATTTGCTAAGTTCGAGTGTAACCGAACATTTTATACTCTTTCAAGTTGCAGCTTTCAAAGTCGGCGAAATTCTTTATATTAAAATAAGTTGCGTAAGAACTCATCTTAGTTTTTTTTACTATATTTTAGTCCGCGCCAGCTAAGCTTTTTTTAAAAACCTCTTTAAATGTTATATGTGCGATATGTGATATTAACTTAATCGAAAAGGCTAAAGTTAATATTAAATCAAAATATAGATATCTAATATCTGACTTCCACTTTTTTGCTCTTTATTCAACGCTTTATAAAAGGTGTTACAGTGATCGGATTTAGTTCAAATATGCGCGTTTATATATGCGTTTTGTTCGATAATCTGTTTCAATCTAGACGGCAATATTATAATATCACCCTCATAGAAGCCCCCCTCCTTATTTGAGAAGAACTCGCACAGCCACTTTTTACAAGCCTCTTTTGAGTTCAACTTTACACAACCAGGGCGTCAGGAACAGGTGGTAATCACTTGGCGTTATGTCCGGGCTATATGGTGGATGCGATAAAAGCTCCCATCCGAGCTTCCTTAGCTTCTGAGGAGTCATCAACGAAGTGTGTGGTCTGGCGTTGTCCTGGTGGAACACTACACCCTTCCTGTTTGCCAATTCTGGACGCTTCTGGTCGATTGGCTGGTTCAAGCGGTCCAGTTGTTCGCATAAAATGATAGAATTAAGCATCTGGCCATATGGGAGTTGCTCATAGTGGATGATTCCCTTCCAATCCCAACAAACACACAGCAAAACTTTCCTGGCCGTCCATCCCGGCTTGGCCACTGTTTGGAACGATTCACCGGCCTTCGACCACGACCTTTTTCGATTGATATTGTAGTATACGATCCATTTTTTGGATCACCATCCGCTTCAAAAATGGGTCGAGTTTGTGCCGTTCCAACAGCATATCGCAGGAATTGATTCGGTCCAGAAGATTTTTCCCCGTCAAATCATGCGGCACCCAAACATCAAGCTTTTTTATGTATTCAGCCTTGAAGAAAAACTTTAAACTAGCGTGAATTTCGGCGTTAGTGAACTCCATGTTTATACTTCCATAACTGTTGAACGCAATATCCAAACTAATCATGTGTAGCGTCGTTTTGTAGGTTATGTCAAGACCAAGTATTGCCAGATACGAGCTCTGTAACGCTTTATACGTAGCCACGAAACTCAAAAGACATAAAGGCGGAAGGGAGATATTGACAACCTAATATATTCAGTAAATCAGATGATCGAAATTCTTTATATTGGAGATATGAGATTTAGACCAGGGTATAGAGCAACTCCATTCTAATTCAGCCCTAAAACCCATAATTTTTAAGAAAACTTATCCAATTAGTTTCATTAAAATATCTCATATTTTGATCAACATGAACGGTTTAAATACAGGTGGAAAGATGTAAATCGTTAAAATCCTGATATTAGTTAAACTTGTATGATGGCTAGGGAAAGTTTTCGCCCAATTCGATCCATTTTAGGCAAACAGATGCACTGTTAATAGAAAAATGATCTCTCTCATTTAGATCAATATAACTCAAATATTGGTCGGCATAGTGACCTCGAAGTTCGGAAATTGTTTTATTAGGTATATGGGAGCTAAAGCAAGTATTGACCCGATTCAATCCATTTTTACGTTACAGGTATATCATTTTCAAGAAAACATTATCCCTAAATTTCAAATATATATCTCACACGTTGATCGATATTTGCGGTAAAAAGTCAATTACAGGGGCTGGGGTCCAGTTATTCAGTACCTAGGGACTTGAGCAGTTTTAGTTCGATTTAGGCAATTTTTAGTCATAAGGTGACATACCTCAAGGGCACTATTCGTGTAAAGTTATATTAATTGCGTCTAGATTTGAATATCGAGGAGTGAAAGAATCAAAGGGAATATAAAATTGTGTTAATTGTGGAGTAGTCGTGGTTGTAATCTATTTTTCGCACTGCAATATAAGAATGGCAAAGGAATGTGATGTGCCGAACGTAATTAAAATCGGTCGAGCTAGTCCCAAGTTATATGATTTTACCTAAAAGAGGGCTGTGCTACGCTCATTGTAGAATTTTGACCTTAGCTCATATAAAGTCCTTTCATTCCATCTCCGAAGTAAAATTTTATTGTCAGCTCTCTGAAACCTCATTTTAAATTAAACAATGCAATGAAGATCATTATATCTTTTACTAAGCCGTTTGTGTATAATTTTATGATATTTTAAACAGCCGGGGTTACATAAACATTTGCCTTTTAAAAAGGAGTTAGCTCAACATATGGCTGACGAGTTTACTTTACTTCCATCAAACCTTAAGAAAGACTTTTAATTTCGAATAATTCAACCTCAACATAAGCAAGAAGTTACCATTAAATTTAAATTCAATAGAATCATATTAAAACATTAAATTTGTAATTTCTTCGTTAAAATTAAATTTAATTTACTGCACGTAGATAATAAAGACCCTAACTCAACCCTGTATATTAATTACTCATACGCCGTGTCAACAACTTTACCCACAGCAGGACTGCTGCCACTGACACTAAGTATCACTAATGCTTGCGTCCTTAGACTAGCGTCCTAATATGATTTGCGTTGAGACTGTCACAACAAGGCGCATAAGCGACCGTCTGGGACCGAATTTCAACACAATATTACAGCTATATATATTTGTATATAACAATCACACATTAAATATATGTATTCACAAACATATGTATTGTGTAGTTGAGAATATTCTTGTAATTAATCTTTGCGGTATAATTATTTTCAACGGTCATAACACGAAACAACTTCCAATGCAGTCAAGCGGCCGAGACTGCTGCGCGCCAAAGTAATTTTGTTTTGTCGTCGGGGACAGCAGACAGTGGACAATGGATGAGGTTTGGTGTCAAAGGTCGCTCTATATTAAGTAGCAGCTGGTAAAAGAGTGCATAAATTAGCTAAAAGTCTAATATAGTGGGAAGGAGCGTCTGCTTTGTAAATATTTGATACAGAGTATAAATTTTGAGTTGAGTTGAGTTTAGTTGAAATGAGTTCAGTTGACATAAGTAGAGTTGAGTTGAGTTGAGTTGAGTTGAGATGAGTTGAGTTGAGTTGAGTTGAGTTGAGTTGAGTTGAGTTGAGTTGAGTTGAGTTGAGTTGAGTTGAGTTGAGTTGAGTTGAGTTGAGTTGAGTTGAGTTGAGTTGAGTTGAGTTGAGTTGAGTTGAGTTGAGTTGAGTTGAGTTGAGTTGAGTTGAGTTGAGTTGAGTTGAGTTGAGTTGAGTTGAGTTGAGTTGAGTTGAGTTGAGTTGAGTGATTGAGATTAAGATATTAAAGATTTTTTAGGATTTAATTCACATTGGAGCTGGTTATTTTGGTTTTAAACATTTTTTTAAAGTGCCTATATCATTCATCCTCTCTGAACATATTGCAAAAATATAGCC
Source organism: Bactrocera neohumeralis (assembly GCF_024586455.1). Taxonomy (NCBI): domain Eukaryota; kingdom Metazoa; phylum Arthropoda; class Insecta; order Diptera; family Tephritidae; genus Bactrocera; species Bactrocera neohumeralis. The sequence continues at coordinate 41,568,917 of NC_065920.1, read as the reverse complement.
TTTCATTAGTGGTTTTTTGTGTTCAGGGCGAATGAAGCGCTCACTTTTTAGGCATAAGATTCCTTGTAGACTAAAGCAGTCTGTAGTATCAATTGATTTGTATAAATGAATTCGGGTTAAAAGTGTGCCCTGAGAAGCTTACCATTAGAAGTTGATATAATTATATTTCATACCCGTTCCCTACGCAGCTTTATATGTCTGTCTAAACTGAGATGCAGACATAAATCTCAAATACTTTATTTTTATAGTTATGTCCAATATCATCCAGAGTCCTCGCGTTTAATTAGAGTCAGAATGAGTTTTGAGATAGTTCCTAGTTAGCAGCGATCTAAAGGCTACAAGTCAGACATTTGTCAATTATACTACTCAACAAAACAGAAGGAAAAATTTGCGACTGATTTGCGAAGAGATCTGTGGGGTGTTTGAGGTGTCCTTGAGTTCAAAGATTTTCCCACACGTATAGCTATTTTTGTCATTTTATTAAATAGTTGACCCATATGTCTTGACTACAACACAAAAAAACTACGTGTCAGGAAATTTTTACTTTTCGGGCATATCAATTAGTAAGAAACATATCGCCAAAGAGTAAAAAGGCGCTTCGATGAAAAAATTTAATTTGAAACGAAGGAGCTTCATTCAATGTAAACGAGTACCCATTCTTTCATTTGAAAGTTTTAAAAAATAAATATGAGAGGTCCTAACGAGAACTAGTCAAAATCTATAAAAGTATAAATATCTTCCAGAAATAGTTATAGTAATAGTTAACATTACATATTTCTAAACGCAATATTCCCTTCATTTTTTAAATAATTACAAATAATTAGTTCACTTCGTATATTCAAAAGTTTTCACAATTTATTGCTTCAACCGTAAACACACTTAATTTTTAATGTATTGCAATTTAATCGCTGGCTAGAAAAGGTAAGCAACGATAAATAAGCACCGGCTTCATGAGTTTCGTCACTTGCTCTCTTTTGCCACTTAGCTATCAGCAATGCAGCAAAAATGATGGCAGAAAATGAAAGAAGGAAAAGATTTAAAGGAAATAGTCATGAACGAAAGGAAAGAGAAGAGGTAAAGCAATCATAGCAACGCCTGTGATGAGTCACGTGCAAAGCAAAAACATGAAAAAGTGAAGTCTCATGCTCGACGGCGAAGCAAAATCGCTGCAAAATATGACGTGAAAAAAGTTGTTGAAATACGGCAACAAAACAGGCCGAAAACTGCTGCGGTAATAAAAATTGCTTTACAACATGAAAATTGTCATGTACTCGATGGTTTACTTACAAGCCGTTGCAGTTGGCACCGAAGGCTGCTGACAGTCAAGACACACTTACCCAACTGGGGAGTAAAGAAAAATGAATGGAGTTGCATATACCATGTGTACATATGTACTCGTATATATTTTAGGGAATAGGAACAATGGGAATATTGACAAAGAACGCTGTATCGCGTTGACTGGCATATTACTGAGAGCACGTGCGCGAGTTTTAACTTGTGCTGCAGATATTTCTGTCACAAGAATAAAAGCTCAACGTTTAAAGGGTTTAAAGGGCAGTTGTTGTATATAGTCAACAAAGGTATTTTTAAGCTTTTCAATTTACCGTTTATCGGAAATAAGATTCTCTGGTAAAGAGGCTGCACAAGTTCCCAAGAATATGGTATCCTCATGTTGTCATAGTTAACAAGTAAGGAAGGGCTAAGTTCGGGTGTCACCGAACATTTTATACTCTCGCATGGTAAAGTGATAATCGAAATTTCATTATCCGTCATTTACATATTTTTCAAATACCGTATTTTTGTAAAGTTTTATTCCGCTATCATCATTGGTTCCTAATGTTTATACTCGTATTATACAGAGAAGGCATCAGACGGAATTCAAAATAGCTTTATATTGGAAGAAGGCGTGGTTGTGAACCGATTTCACCCATATTTCGTACATGTCATCAGGGTGTTAAGAAAATATTACATACCGAATTTCATTGAAATCGGTTAAAAAGTTCCCGAGATATGGTTCTTGGTCCATAAGTGGGCGGCGCCACGCCCATTTTCAATTTTTAAAAAAAGCCTGGGTGCAGCTTCCTTTTACCATTTCTTCCGTAAAATTTAGTGTTTCTGACGTTTTTGGTTAGTCGGTTAACGCACTTTTAGTGATTTTCAACATAACCTTTGTATGGGAGGTGGGCGTGGTTATTATCCGATTTCTTCCATTTTTGAACTGTATATGGAAATGCCTGAAGGAAACGACTCTATAGAGTTTGGTTGACATAGCTATAGTAGTTTCCGAGATATGTACAAAAACTTAGTAGGGGGCGGGGCCACGCCCACTTTTCAAAACAATTGCGTCCAAATATGCCCCTCCCTAATGCGATCCTTTGTGCCAAATTTCACTTTAATATCTTTATTTATGGCTTATTTATGACACTTTATAGGTTTTCGGTTTCCGCCATTTTGTGGGCGTGGCAGTTGGCCGATTTTGCCCATCTTCGAACTTAACCTTCTTATGGAGCCAAGGAATACGTGTACCAAGTTTCATCATGATATCTCAATTTTTACTCAAGTTACAGCTTGCACGGACGGACGGACAGACGGACGGACGGACAGACAGACATCCGGATTTCGACTCTACTCGTCGCCCTGATCACTTTGGTATATATAACCCTATATCTGACTCTTTTAGTTTTAGGACTTACAAACAACCGTTATGTGAACAAAACTATAATACTCTCGTTAGCAACATTGTTGCGAGAGTATAAAAATAAGTAACTTATTCCTATAAGCACTAAGATTCTCGATAACAGGTGCACTCCAAATTCCTTGCGATCGGCCAAACTGTTAATAAAAAATACAATTTGAGTGTTATGCGCCGTGTGCGCAAAGCGAAGCAAAGAGGGTGGAATTATGGGCCAAACCTTTTGTTTTTTGCATATTGATTCTTCGTCAGTTTTTCCCCAAAAAGAAGCCAAAATTATGGGCCAACGTAGATTTTAAGAATAAATAAAGAATTTTAAAATTATGAACAAAGTCTTACTATGTTTTGTTTAGTACATCGTTTATAGAGATCTTGTAAATTTTCTTTATTATTTTTGCAGACTTTTGTTTTAACATAGGCCTTGGTTTTGGCAGTTACTTCTGTCTACTTCAGTTCATGAATATATGGTGGACGCTCAAAATTTTCATTGATTTATTACTCCGTGCATTGTTCTGATGATATACCATTATATTTGCTGCAGCTCAAACGCGATAGTTCTGTCGAAATTTCGACATTCAAAAGTGTCGCTAATGCTGTATAGAACTGATGCTCTTTCTCATTTTAAAATAGACTAACAAAATTTTTGCAATATTATATCAATGTACAGACGCTATAATTTTATTCTCTTTGTATACGATTCGTAGAGTATATAGACTCCTTGGACGAATGCCAATGACACCCCGGAGAGAAATGATCTAGACATATTTCATTCATTGTCCAAGACGGATACTGTTCACAATAAAGTTCAGGATCATGATCGTGCTTTTGTTTAGACAAATATTAGAGCATCACCAACGAGTATCTCGATTAATTTACTTTATGGTCATTTAAAATCAATTTGCGATTTTTGGTGTTTTCATTCGTAGAAGCTTCTTTCCTATGCCCACTTTGTTGATATATTCCACATTACCAAAACTTGTGTCCCTCAATATGCTGTATCTCTCGAACAAATTGACCGATATCTGGGAAATGTCGCCTGGCCTGCTTTAATAGTTAGGTATTGATGCGGTTCTTGTGGCGCCTTCTCATAGAACGTTTTGAATTCCGTGTGGTACATATGTAAGAACAATAAAGTTTTTTCAAAGAATATAAATAATTTTGTGATGTTATATATAATGAGAAATGGCTAACAACAATTTAACATTCGCTGTAAAAATATGATTTAGTCCAAAGAGTAAACTACGAGTACTTACCTCCACTTTACTAGTTCAAAATTGCATTTTTTTCTAGTGAAACATTTAAAAAATTTTAAAATTAATTATAATAGAAATTTAAACTCCGATACTTGAATTGCCAGCCGAAGAAAATTATGCTAATTCTAACAGTTAATTTTCTCAAAAATGCCGCATTCAATTGATGCATCGAATTCTTACACCAATTTAAGCAAAATCAGCTATCTCTTGCCACTATTGAGTGTTGGTTCGCGAAAACTAATTGAAATTCGCTGGCGCTGACAGTGCAATTGCGGAAATGCCAAATCCGAACTAACTTACTAAATCAAATCTAAAGTAAATGCTTGCAAACAAATTTAAATGGAAGAGCAGCCGGCTTTTCATTCACACATATACATATACATATGTATGTAGGTATATATATATATGTAGAGATGTGTGCGCGAACAATAGCCAATCATTGGGGCTCTTGGTTCTCTTGCACACAGCGCAGATTTCACTAGGAGTCTAAGGAGGCAAACAACATTTGGCAATTGAAATGCCTTCAATCGAATTAAAGTGTTTGAAAGTGCCAAAAAGGTGGCGGGCAAAAAACCGATAAAAGTTAGTTTAAATAATTCTTTCGGATTCTGCGGAAATTGCCTAAAGTTTAACTTTTCTTATATCTAGACACCTATGTGAGGAAAGTATTGAGTTGGTAATAAAGGCTTAAGCTGCTGTGGAGTAGGAAGGTCAAGTCCTCCACACGATATTAGCGCAATACTGAAAACAATGTCTGTTTTTATCAGATTTGGCTAAAAGAAAAATTTCAGCAACAAATAATTCTGAGTAAGATAGTGTTTTCGGGATGGCAATGGAGGAGTGCTAAATATTTTCTAATAAACAGGGATATTCCCTGATAAACTAATTTTTTTTTATACTCTTATAGAACATTCTCTCAAGGCGCAGGAGTTGACCCATAGTTCTAAAAGACTCTGCAGTTGAAAATTTCTTAAAATAAAGTACAAAAGTTAACGTACTCAAGCATCTTCCTGTTATTTTGCATCCTCATCACGACTTTTAAACAATAGTTGTAAGAAAATATCGAAAGAATTATGAAAATAAGATAGCTTTTAATTATGCTGAAGGCCGAACGTTTCCACATGAACGGTAGTATAATAATTCGTAATGTACTATTATTCCTTAAATTTATTTGATTTTAATTTGAACGATCTGGGTATCCATTTCAATCTACATGTCAATTTTTCTTAACTCCTCCTCAAAAAAATTTTATGGCCGCCTGGATCCCCAAAACTAAAGTTATTTGACACCCATTTTTCGTCAAAATTTTTTAGAATCAATTATTTTATAAAAGTTATTAACTATCAAACTTGATACCTCCTCCGTTCAATAACCAGGTACCCGGGTACCCGCTGAGATTTATATATATAAATGACGGGTTTACACACACACTTAAGAGATTTTTTATCAAAGTATTCAGATAATTATATTTTTAAATTAATAATAGACAATCAAGTTTACAATTTCTTTTATTTTAACAATAATTCTTATTATAAACAATAACAAAAATAGTTAGTAAGAACAAAATAACTCCATTTTTATTTATTTTATTAATATTATTTTCTATTTTTTTAATATTTGCTTTTTTATATTGTTTTATTTATTATGCTACAGTGCTATATAAAAATTAAAATATATTGAATTATTCTGTACACCTTCACATGTCGTGGTTGTAATACAGTGTTTATCACAAATAGGTTTCTCACATACTGAACATATTTTTCTAGTTTTGCGACGTTTTTGGATCCACTTTGAAGACATTCATAGCATACACCAGTAATCTTTTTCCAGCTTAATCGCGCTGCTTCTGAGGTCTCAATGATACAGATGATGTTGGCTGCGCATTCGGATTGACAGCTCGACCAAGAAGAGATTCAATCGCCACTTTCGTTTTTTTATTTATTATTTTTATTATTCTCATAATACAGAATACATATATGCTGCAAGGCAGGAAATATCGAGAATATTGTAAAAAAATGCTAGAGGCCATCGTTGAGTTGATCTTTTTGTAGTATATCTACCAAGCATTTTATCTTTATTCCAGCTTTAGACTCGATGATTCGAGTTTTTTCTTTGCACTATCACTAATTTTTGCTTCGTGATGCATTGATGATAGCATAATTACTACATTGTTCTTTTTTGGCGCATAACTACATAGGGTTACTTTTTCATGAAAGCCAAATACAGGGGATAATTCTTCTTGAGTTTTTGAAACAGCCATTGCTGGTGGAATGTATGCTTTATTTTTCTTCAGAGTACCAACAATCGTTAAGTTCCAAGATAGTAAAAATTTTGCTAGTGGAAGAGTTGTGGAGAAATTATCCATTGTAATGTTTCTACCGGATCCTTTGTATGGTACTATTATATAGTATACTACTATACTATTATATAATATAAAGTATATTATTATACTAATTACTATTTTTTTAACATGAAAACATAAAATAAATAATATACTTGAAAATAAAATAAATAAATCTCGCCTTACCGTCGAAAACTCGTTGAATCAGCCATTGCGTTTAGATTAAATACAATTTATTTATTCATAATATTTATTTTGTATATTTTTTTTTCACTTAACTATCTCTGTATAATTTCAACGCTGTTCACTACGTTTGTAGAATTCCAACTTACCACGTTTCTTTCTTTTCGTCCGAAATGGAAAGGGGAGAGGGACAGCTTAGGTACCTAAATATCCATTGACCTTGGCACTCCGCTTTCGTTATTTCTACGAGAACTATAGACTATGTCCCCATATATAGTTATTTCTATTACCATGTAGCCAACTTACACAGAAAAAACATTTTTATTCATTATACTAAGGACTTCTACATCTGCTCTACCTGGGTACCCGGGTACCCGGTCATTGAACGAATGGTGAAAGTTTGGTCATTGACCGGACGCTTAAGCCATTGCTTTCCAACTGTGATGAATTTCTCTAACAGAAACAACGTTTGTTCTCAATCCCAATTTACTTTTTCCGTTGTAAACGAGAAAAATCCGAAGTAGCGTCACTTTGATACAATAACTTGAAAAAAATTGGATGAAAGTCCATGATAGTATTCTAATTTAGATTAGTATTCTATCTTTCCATTTGGTATCAACCGATTTCCCTTTGACATACGCATGCTGCCCGCACTCAAAACGGTTTGGCGGGTTTCTTCGTTCAAATAAATCGTCGAATTCCTTTTCATACTTTTTAGTAGGAAAAATGTTAGACTGAACGGTTGAAAGATTTTTGGAAGGAGTACTTTTCCTCTTCCAGTTTCGGTATGAAGATAACTTTGGCCTTCTGTCATCTACTTGACCCTAATCTGCCACGAAATTTATCGAGTCAGGTACTGAGAGTGTACCATAGATAGACTAAGTTGGGCCACCTATGTGTTCTAGTTTATTTGGACCTATTCCTGTCGGAAAGGGAGTGCTCTAAAGAGACTTGGCAATCTGCACTTCTATTGCATATATTTGTATCTAAGACTTCCCTTCTACTTCCCTCCTCCTGCATCTCTGAACACGATCCAGAGCCGGCAACGAGTTGATGCCATGATGGAATATGTCTATTAAACTCTTTCTAAATTCCGCGCTTTGTTTGGCCGGAATCTTCAGTATCAACGCTGTGGATATTACATCCAATTTGTCCCTAATGAAGATGTGAGTCTTTAGATATCTAGGAACTTCGGACCTTTCGGGCTAGGTCTAACAGCTAGTATCCGCTGTTTGCAGCATTGGTTCGTTTATTGTGGGTAATACTCGCTCCTTTTCTTACACCCGAGACACGTACTAGAAGCCAATCGCAGTGCCTGAACCAACCTTACTTTCCTTTCACAATATAATTGAGGGACCGGCTAATTGGCGGAGTCCTTTGATCTGATTCAAATTAAGTCTCGACAGGGCAAAAATGAACCAAGTTTTGGTTAAAGTTACATTTTTTTATTTCTTTTCTAACCGTAGATCATTGAACGGACATACATACATTGTCAGAGAGATTTTTTGTTTTGTTCAAAATTCGCCTGTTTTAGGCTGTAAGACTCTCAAATTTAAATTGATTCCGATCGTTCGGTTTGTATGGCAGCTATATGCTATAGTCAGCCGATCTGAATAATTTCTTTCAATATTACATTATTTCTTTAAACAATAACTCATACCAAAATTTCGTGAAGCATATTGTCAAATGAGGAAGTTTCCAACGCAAACATTTGATTTCGATCATTCAGTTTGTATGGTAGCTATATGCTATAGTTAACCGATCTGAACAATTTCTTCGTATATTACATTATTATCTTAGAAAATAACCTGTGCCAACTTTTGTGAAGATATATTGTCAAATGTGAAAGTTTTCCATACAAGAACTTGATTCCAATCGTTCAGTTTGTATGGCAGCTATATGTTATTGTGTTCCGATATCGACAGTTCCGAGGGAATAGTTCGTATATATACAAACAGACGGACAGACGGACGGACGGACTTTGAAGGCATGTATCTAAAATTCGGACTCTTTTTTGACTTACTACTAAATATTTTAAGAAATTGGTTTGATCTAATACTCAGGAAAAAGTCGTTTTTTGGATTTATCTATATCATTATAGTTTTCTTATTAAAGGTGCATTTATTTCATAAGGGACTCTTCAGATAGCAACTTCTTTATATTTAGTACTTTCTTAACTTATATTTTCCTATTCCTTTGTGCAAAATATTTTTTACTTTTGACAATAACAGCGCTGCGTTGCTTTGTACCTTACCAGCGCACTTAAATTACGCCATTGTTAACGTACCTTTGGGCGTCACACATAATTGCAGGTGAAGATGAATCACTCCACAATTCAATTATGCGCAAATATTAATAAATTTCTATGCGCCATTATATTTACATTAACAGTTTGAAGCGTGCTGCCCTTTCATCCTGCGCGGCTATTACCATTATTATCGCTCATTTAATAAATTCACACGCAAATTAGGCATACAATTTTCATTATTAAAATATGCCATGGTTTCTGCTCAAGCGCCACACAAAAGCGCCTGCACCCATAACTTTTATAAGTCGCTTGTACCGCGGCGCTCTTTGTGTGCCAAACAATTGGCTTTTGTGACGGCCACCCCTGAACTTTCACTTTCCATTTTCCGCTTTGTTGTCTTTTGTTTACACACAGCGCCGTCCCATCCGCTCTACGCATCCTTGGCCCGCACTAAGCGTTTGCTCGCTCTTCAGCCGCTTGCTTAGTAATCAGATGCAAATCCTTTTATTTTCTACCGCTCGTAATACTTATAACTAAGCGACTTCCCCGCTCTACGCCTCATTGAATTTGTGTGTGTGTGTGTTTAATTGCGTAGGTTGCATAATAAGCTCATTTGTAATGGAAATGACTTTTTATTATTAGTACACTTTCTAACACTCTGCCAATGCTTAACGTTAATACATACGCAGCAAATCATTTACATATTTACGTTTGCTACACACATCCGCTCTCATAATTCCACATAACGAAGAGCTCAAGTTCACAAGTGTGCCCTAAGTTCAGTTATACGCTTTATAAGTAGGTGGATGCGTATGAAAATGAATATCATTCAATACTCACACATGCAAACACACGCATGTATGTGTGTACTTAGCGCATTCATAAGGATTTGCGTGGCTGCTTGTTCTTGTCGTTTGCACAGCGTAAGCGCAAAGTCACACTTTACACATGCTCACATGTCTTTTTTAATCCGCACATACATACCATATTATCCTCTTACCCTCCCGCTTAACTCATTTGCCACACAACACAATGCGGTGTACTTCATTATACTTGGATTTCATTGCCTTTCTCTTGGGATTTAAAATTAATTCACCTAAACTCTTCCGACGTCATAATTTTTCAACTATTCTCTTTGTTTAATTTTAACCGTATTTTATTTCCCGTTTGTTATTTGCGCACGTTATTTATATTTTTATGTGTTTAATTTGCGTAACAGGACACCGCTGCGTATACGTAACGTCTATGTATATTGCTTAATAATGCGGATTTTTGTGAGCGCATTTTTCTTTCTTTTGAAAATATGCATCAGCTATAAACTCTTTGAAACTTAAACAAATATATATTTTATGTGAATTTTAATTATTGAGTTGATGCCTGTTGATTATTGCTTAGAAAGTTCGTTGAAAGCAGTATAAGCAAAGAAATAAGCTCTAGAAGTATTTAGTAACGTGAAGGAAGTAATTGAAGCAACAAGATAAGCTACGCTGTAACAAAGCGAGCTTTTTAATTATGTGAGGTTTATTTTAAGCTGGCAAGTTTTAAGATATTTGTAATTTTTATACCCTGAACAGGGTATATTAAGTTTGTCACGAAGTTTGTAACACCCAGAAGGAATCGTCGGAGACCCTATAAAGTATATATATAAATGATCAGTATGTCGAGCTGAGTCGATTTAGCCATGTCCGTCTGTCTGTCCGTCTGTCCGTCTGTCTGTCTGTATATATACGAACTAGTCCCTCAGTTTTTAAGATATCGTTTTGAAATTTTGCTAAAGTCATTTTCTTTTCAAGAAGCTGCTCATTTGTCGGAACTGTCGATATCGGACCACTGTAACATATACCTGCCTAACAAACTGAACGATCGGAATCAAGTTCAATACATTTGAAAATGTATCTTCACGAAATTTGGTATATATTATTTTCTAAGGCAACAATGTAATATCCGAAGAAATTGTTCAGGTCGGTTAACTATAGCATATAGCTTCCATGCAAACTGGACACATAGTTACTACCAGAAATGCACCTGTGAAGGGTATATTAGCTTCGGTGCAGCCAAAGTTAACGTTTTTGCTTGTTTTATTCTCGCACTACTGATACTCATCTTAAAGCTGGGCCAAAAAGAAAACTTAAATTTTTTTCCTTAGATACTTCTATAAATATCGCTCGAAATAACGAACAAAAATTCAGTTAAACTTAAAAGTCTAAATATTAATACTTATTCTGATTTTTGATTCGACATATAAATCTATATATGTATATATAAAAGAAAGTCGTGTTAGTTACATAATTTATAACTCAAGAACGGCGAATGGAGGACAGTGGAGACGTAGCTTAGAACCATGAGACGAACATAGTATACTATTTACACTTTTATGTCAAAAGTCTGTACAATTCATAAATACTAAAATAATATTTAAAATCATAAGCGTTTGTTCAAAACATTAGTAAGAATCATTCAAATGTTTTAATTGCTTCAATAAATAAAATACCAAGCAATAGCTACAAGAGTACAATCAATTAAATTTTATGTGCCTTATGTGTGACTTGACATTGCCGACAATGCCGTACTGCAAGAAGGGTAGCATTGTAAATGAAAGAACTGTAGAATAACATGAAATTGCCCAATAACGCCCCCGCGCTAGCAAGGCTCGACTTCAGGCTTCTCAAACACAATGCGAATTCGTTGATCGAACAACAAAGATCAATATATGGATTATCTATATCGCACAAAGAGAGCTCTATAAAGTGCTGATTTCAATCGAGCAGCGTTTAGATACGATTGCGGTTTGATTACTGCTCGCATCCAAGCAGTGAATAAGCAGAGAGAGCGAGCAATTTTTACGACTAAGAATGACCCACATACCCAACAAAAACTTTCTATTTCTATTTGTCTGGCTCTAAATCAAATACAATACTATAATATACTGTACACTTGATACTAAGGTCTTAGATATCATCGAAATTAAGGTTTCAAACACTTTGAAACACATTTTCTGAAACTGTCATGGTCCTAAAACTCAACCGATTGCTTTAAAATTTACATACATTTGTTCTTCTACTCATTCATAGGTATCGTCCCTACCAGAAATGTTTATTTTCGAAAATATTTTCATATTTTTTTCTAACGATTATTAACGAAAATAACAAGATTTTCGTGCCATTTTTTTGAAGTTCGACATTATTTTTTTTAATGAAATTGATTATATTTGGTAGGGACGATAGCTGCAGAATTTTTATTTCAGACAACATGAACAGCCGCTATCACCATGACCAGTGAACTAGTTTTTTTTTGTTGGGGACTACTTTGATTTAAAAAAAATATATTAAAAATGTAAAAAACGAAAAAAAAAGTTTTTTTTGTACATTTCAAAATACAAATAATAATATATTGAAAAATTAAAATGATTAAATTTTGTTGTCGCCTAAAAAAAAATTTTCCTAAAAAATGGTAAAATATATGCGTTCACATGAGAGTACCCCTTTAAAGGCTTGTTAGATCGGCTGGAACCCTGTCGACTTGTATTGTATTATTGTTGCTAATGACATGGTGCTGGTAGAGTCGAAAGCACCAACTGTAAAGCTTCTGAAGGATTCACAGCGTGGAGAAAATTTCAAAAAGAACTATTATCCAGTCAAATTTAAACCGCTGTCGAATTGAAGAAAAATGTAGAAGGCTAAAGTGACAAACTACTGTTTGGGTTCAAAAAGAGCTGCTAGACGAGAGGAGTAGTGGCATGACTTCGGAATGATTTCAAGCACCGAATGTAGGTCTGCTGTGTTTAAATGTCCGTTTTCTATAGTTTTAGGTTGTAACACATGCAGAAGATTACTAGAATATCTGCTGCTTTCACAGCAATACAGACTCTTTTGAGACTCATTTCGATATGTGCACATGACACTTTTTTAAAGATCTGTGATTATTCGTTCGCAGCTGGTTGAGATAGATACGAAAATACTCAAACGAATTCTCCATCACGTCGGCCGTGATGAAAATTTCAAATCTTGAATTTGTAGAAGAAGAAACTCTCAATTTCTGTACAGTGAGTTACAGAGTTTACCGACGTTGCCTAAAAATGATGACGTATCCTATAATCATCTCAGAACTCCCTTTCGACTCTCCCACATTTGAATTTAGAAATGGAAGAATTCTGTTTTAGATGGGCGTAATCGCAACACTACCTCGCTAAGGAACCACAATTAATCAAAAACTAAAAAGTGTCAGAACTGAGCCGCAAATTAAGTTACAATCCTGTAAATTGATAAAATGATTCGAATTATGTTTGAAAAACCATACAAGGTGGGATTGGCTTCGGCCCCTAATAGGTTTAATGTGTATTATTATCTCCAAAACCATTTAAGTTATTTCAACAAAATCGACATATTTTCTGAAAGAGTTAAAAGCGATGTCTTTGCTAATTCCCCATTTAACGGTTTTGTTAAAATTTACTAAAAGTGAGATAAAGCAAATTTTCACATATTCGGTTGACTTTACTCTTTATATGTTGTTGATGATACCTTACCTACCTTTTTTAATAGTAGCAGGAAGCATCGAGAGCCGGAGTGCGGAACTTTAATCCGCTAAACCCAACTTACTCCCATCTCAAGACTCTCCCACGGAAACGCCAGATTAGGCATTACTTCGTGGGAGTGACAAGACATTTTACGTCTCCTCTATAGCATGGACGGACTGACGCCTGTTCTGCTGTAACTGTCTTAACATTTACAACCAAGGAGTCAAAAAATAAGTCTATTTAAAATTTTCAGTTTTTTTTATTGATTTATACCACCGCAGAGATGAACAAAAGCAATTTTTTTGTTTTTTTTTTCTTACATATACGAAAATTTTGCTGTACCCACACGAGTACAATGGTCAAAAGTGTATAAAATATTTATGAGTGGGCTATTTTAAAACAGTCGCGTTCCACGCACAAAGCAGTACCACATAGCTCACAAATCCACCTGATTCGTTTATGGCAGACTCTGCATCTAAGAGGCTTGAGGATTCTCTTTGGAAAATGTGCTCCTCCAGCTGTAGAAAGCTGTCGTAGGTAGTATCGCGTAATGTCACGTTGAAACTCAAGCAAATCTTTGGTACTATTATTCACGTCTTTGTACAGCTTCCAAGCGTTTACCATTGTGGAGCACATCATCGAAGTAAACAGCGGCCACCACCATTTTTTGCCTCGAATCCCAATTTTGTATACATTTACGGCCTGATCATGTAGATCAACACCGCCCATACCGTGGTTGTAATTTGAAAGTAAATTTGGCTGAGGTATACTTATCTTTTTTTGTTCCAGTTTTGACCAACGCTTTACGTATTTCAACGGTTCAACCGTATCAAAATTAGTTCCCATAGTTACGACATTATTTTCATTCCACTTGACAAACAATATTTTATTATTGTGGTCGTATTTGATCTCGAAATATCCTCTTGATTGTTTTTGGAAATTTTTTTTTTTTTGGATTCAAAGGACATTTTTTAGTTCTATTTTCTCTCGTTGTTCCTACGGCTTTGAAGTTTTTCTCACGCAACATACGTAGAAGTTCATGACTTGTGAAAAAATTGTCAAAATAGATAATATGATCGCTTGGGTTATTTATGGTTTTTATTAGATCGAACACAACTCGAGATCCAAGGGAAAGATGTCTTGTATCACTATCAACATTTTTAGCACCACAGTAAGTATCAAATTGATACAAGTACCCGCAGCTACTTGTGAGCATCCAATTTTTAAATCCGAATCTTACGGGCTTTCCTTTGATGAATTGTTTCGCTGAATGATGGCCAAAATATTTTACCATTGCCTCGTCAATTGAAAGCTTTTCGTGCATAAAACCCCACCTTTGAAACTTTTCGCATAATAGATTCGACAGTGGGCGAGTTTTTACCATTTTATCAGGCTTGTCAATTTCATTATTGTTTGTAAAATGAATGTAGCGTTTTATTTCCAAAAATCTGGTTTTAGAAATGTTATTGCTTACAAGAGGTGATAACGTGTCTTCATCCAATTGCCAGTACATAGATTTTCTTGGCATTGAATGGTAACCAGAGTAAAATAAAATGCCTAAAAAGACTTTTAGATCATCTTCGTCGAATATAAATTTATGCGATTTTTTTTGAGAAGCATACAAATGAGTTTGTTCTATGATCAGTTGTACAACATCTTTATCAAACAGTGTCTCAAATACCTCAACGGGACTTCTACCATCCAAATCCATTTTTATTTTCATCTTATTTTCTATATACATATATGTATAGTAGTCGAATCCATTGTCAAGTTGCATGCTTCGTTGTTCCAAATAGGGCTTACAGAAAGTATTTCAGCACCTATTCTTTGTAGCTGGGCAAGCGTTATTTCATCTTCGCTGTCAAAGTTTATGCTGTTATTGAATACTTCAACGCATCCAGCAACGTCGCCAGGCAAGTTTATTTCATTTCATAACGATATCGACGTCATCTGCCTCATCATCATCCGCGATGTCAACTAAAGCCTGTGAAAGTTGTTTATATCTCTTTCCATAAAAACACGAAGTGGAAATAGCCATCCTAACCAAAAGATACAATTTTTTATTTCACCTACATATTTTGCCATTGTACCTAAGCGGGTACACAACTTTTAAAAGGCACATACCTCAAATAAGAATAGGTTTTTCAAATGGGTTTTTTTTTGTAAAATTGATCTCTTTAGTCTTATCTCACACAACACACAATTTTAAAACTAACAACTGAGAGATAATAGCTCATCAACAGCAAAATAATGACTAAAGACACAAAATCACACAATATGAAAAAACCGCACAGAAGTTGACGCCACAAAAGTGCCGTTATGAATTCGCGTGAAGCGAATGTATTTTTTTTTGTTGTTTCTAGGAATAAAACTACGCATATAATCAAAAATTTGTGTGCAAATACTTAGCATTGAGTTACGCCACGTGTTTAAACTTGACTGATTTTCTGTACACAAGCGAGTACAATGGTTGTAAATGGGTTAATTTTGTCGTGATGGAAGTTGCCGTTTGCCGAACAGCTTTCCACTTCACAGTGGACTGACACATAAATTGATAAAATGATAAAATTTGAAGACCTTACATGCCTTAATGACACTCATAGTGCATCTTTTTCTGTTAATAATATGTGGTAATGCTCTGCCCAATCGACAAAAAAGGAGACCCCACAATCCCACTACCGTGGATAAGCTTCCTCAACATCGCGTATAAGGTTCTAACAAGCGTACTGTGTGAAATATTAAAGCCCGCCGTCAACAAACTGATTGGACCTTATCAGTGTGGCTTTAGACTAATATCACCTCTTCGTCGATTTCAAAGCTGATTTCGACAGCACCAAAAGGAGTTGCCTTTATGCCGCGATGTCTGAAAGACCTCTCCAGCTCCGTCAGGATCGGGAAAGACCTCTCCAGCCATTCAAAACTAAACGAGGTTTCAGACAAGGCGACTACCTATCGTGCGACTACTTAAATCTGCTGCTGAAGAAAAGAATTCGAGCTGCGGAACTTAATCGATCAGGTACAATCTTTTATGAGAGTAAGAGTGAAGAGTGTGATATTGATATCATCGGCCTCATCACCCGCGCCGTTAGTTCTGCTCTCTCCAGACTGGACAAGGAAGTAAAGCAAATGGGTCTGGCAGTGAACGAGGGCAAGACGAAATATCTCCTGTCATCAGTCAAACAGTCGTCGCACTCGCGACTTGGCTCTCACGTCACTCTTGACAGTCATAACTTCGAAGTTGTAGATAATTTCGTCTATTTAGGAACCAGTATAATTACCACCAACAATGTTAGCCTGGAAATCCAACGCAGGATATTTCTTGCCAACAGGTGTTACTTTGGACTGAGGAGACAATGAAGTAAAGTCCTCTCTCGACGAACAAAACCAATCTCTATATGTCGCTCATTATTCCCGTCCTACTATATGGTGCAGAGGCTTGGACGATGACAGCAACCGATGAGTCAACGTTGCGAGTTTTCGAGAGAAAGGTTCTGCGAAAGATTTATGGTCCTTTGCGCTTTGGCCACGGCGAATATCGCATTCGATGGAACGAAGAGCTGTACAAGATATACGACGACATTGAATAGTTCAGCGAATTAAAAGACAGCGGCTACGCTGGCTAAGTCATGTTGTCCGAATGGACGAAAACACTCCGGCTCTGAAAGTATTCGACGCAGTACCCGCCGGGGGAAGCAGAGGAAGAGGAAGACCTCCACTCCGTTGGAAGGACCAGGTGGAGAAGAACCTGGCTTCGCTTGGAATATCCAATTGCCGCCACGTAGCGAAAAGAAGAAACGACTTGCGCTGGTGTTAACTCGACTATAACCGAGTAAGCGATGTCTACGCCAGTAAAGAAGAAGAAGAATGCCCAAAATAGATAAAAATACAAAAAAATAAATACACTACAATCTATCGTATATTTTGCTATGCATGTGTGAGTATATATTTCGACTAATTGCACATATGTACTTGAAAAAAATATTAGATGAAAAAAATATGTTATGATGGTATTCAAGTTTCCTGCCTATTTCTTTTCAATAGGAAATTACAGAAAAATCAATATTATCTTACAATCTTTCTAGCTAAAAGTACTAACACTTCAAAAAATAATTAGGTAATTGTAAAACCAATTTGTAGTTCGCACAATGATTACGAAAAAGCTTTCGCATCTTTTAACAGCTCACAACAGCTGTTTACAAATAAATAAGCAAAAAATGTCCATAACGACTGAAATGACAAAAGGCGCTTGTAAGAGCGGCATAACTGTACACATTTATGATTCAGCTCAGCATTGCACAAGCCATCTCGACATTTTGCAATTATAAATTTCCAAAATTTATTGCTTCAGCTAAAATGAGAAATATTTGCTGCATTTTCCGGTGAAGGTAAGGAGCTGTGCTTTGAATTGGATTGCAATAATTTCTGTTTGGTTCCTCCTAATAGCAATATGAGCGTGTAAATAAATGTGCTGAGGGAATTTTTGAGCAAAACACCTTTTCAGCGCTAAACGAAAATTCATTAAAACAGTTAGAACTGGGAGAAGAAGTATCGCTGAGATATGTTGGTATTGCTGCTGCGGAATTGTTTTCTGAGTATTTACGAGTGTAGAGAATTTAGCGTTGGATGCGCGAAATCGAATGTGTTGCCAACAAATATTGAATAATGTATTCAATTACATTGCGATGTGAGCCTTACTTACATACATATATGATGTATATAAGTACGTTAATAAGGAATAATATTTCGATAATGGCCCTAAAAACTAATCCACTTATGGTGTATCGTTGGCAAAGTAGGAGTAAAAGGAATTTCAAGCGGTAATGTAAAGGGTTGGAGAAAAAGAGATGTACAGAATATACGAGTGCCGCTATTATTAGTGGAAATGTGATGTTTAGCGTTGTAATATATTTTTATTTATGCGCTTTCAAATATGTTTCCTACTGCAGAAGAAAGTAAACAAAGAAATGCAGTGGCTGTGTGTAATGAGGGGGGTACTTAGCATTAAATTTTTCCTCATGGTATAATTATGTATAAAAGGCCTCAATTCTAGATCTGAATACATACCTAGGCATGGAAAAATCTTTCGCCTAGTAATTAATATAAGTACTATACAAATCGCTTAGTAGGCCTCGTAAGTGAAACGCTGTTTTGGAAGTCCGATTCGGCTCAATTAAAAGATAGTAGGGCAGGAATATTTTCCGGCATACATTGAAGTTTTTCTGTTCATGGAGAATAGACAATCACAATTAATGGGACAAATCAAGTATATTTTCGAAAGACCTCAAACTAACGAGCATGTATTGGGTTCTTTAGAGATAGTGGATCAGTGGCATTAAAATATTCTAAAACAAAATTAATACCTTAAATTCCTTCAATGCTGTTAGAATGAGAAGTATTAACAGGCCTCCAATCAAATAGATCTCCCATGCAAGGCTGCAGAATCCATTAGAAACTCAATACTTGTTGATACTTAGATAAAATATTGGCAAAAAGCATCCAAAAGGGTGATAGGAAAATTTCTGCTTACAAAAACTTGATAATGTAGTTACGTTTTAATTATAATGAAAAGCAGAAACTATAAATCACAACTTTTTCAGAAAGTTAGTACAGTTAGTTAGTTTCGAAATTAATCTTGTAATTTTTATAATCTGAACAAAGTATTTTATGTTTGCCACGATATTTGTTATACTCAAGAGTAAACGCAAGAGATCATAAGATGTATATAGGGGGGTTGTCCAGAAAGTAATAGGACTGGTTTCCAGCGGCTCGTCAGTTGTCTCCGAGCACCTGGAGTCTGGACAAACATTTTCGCGCGACATGTTTCTGTGAGTGGTGCAAGCCGAAAATACAGCGTTCGTTAGAGCAGAGGTACGCGATTAAATTCTATGTGAAATTCGGTAAATCTACGACAGAGACGTCTGGTATGATCAAGCAGACAAGTGACGGAGCACTTGAACATGCGGATATGGTCCCAAAAGTGCTTACTGACGACCAGAAATTGCGGCAAGTGGAAGTATGCTAAGAAAATTTGAACATGTGTGAAAGTGACCCCCAATTTTTTAGTAACATGATCACAGGATATAAAGAAATAGCGTAATTTTTTCCTTGCCTAAAAAGGCGGATGAAAGGAAGGCATTTTGAGACGACAGAGAGGATGCAATCAGCATGTACCTCGGCTCTCATGGCTATCCCGTGATGCCTTCCTTGCTCGCGCTGGCAACCCTGCATCGACGCAGAAGGAGCCGATTTTGAAAGTTTTTCAAAAATTGTAGAGATTGGTTCAATAAATTTTTTTAAATTAACTCAGTTCTATAACTTTCCGTATAAACCCTGCATATACCTGCTTAGCATTAAGAGCTAAGTCGATTTAGCTATATCCCTTCTTCTGTTTGTCTGTCCAACCACTTGTGTGTAAATATAGTTCCTTATTTTTTGAGTCATAGATTATAAATTGTGCACAATTTCTTTTCTAATCAAAAAACTGCTTGTTTGTCGGAACTGCCGATATCTATAGTATCCAGCTGTTTTGAAAATTCAACGATGGGAATAAATTGCTTCTATGGAAACCTTTTTCATTTGCCGAGATTTGTTGAAGGAATTTGCTATAGCTTACTGTCGAAGAAAACGTTGAATCGCCGATGAAATTGGTCAGATCGAGTCACTGACTTTGTTCATAATTTTAAAATTCTTAATTAGTTCTTCAAACTCTATGTCGTCTTCCTTAAAGTAATCGCCCTTGGCCCCGGTACACTTGTGTCAACGTTTCGCAATCTTCGCAACAGTTGTTAAAGTCAACTTCTGGAATGCGAGTAGCGATTTGTTTGCTGAACAATCAGAAGATACACGGAGCCAAATCAAAACACTCACGAAGGATCAATGCAGTATGGGACGATGCATTATCGTGTTGCAAAACCAAAAGTTGTCGGCCCACAATTTCGGCTTCTTCTTACGAATAACTTCGTGCAAGCGACTCACAACACTCAAATAGTATTCTCTGTTGATAGTTTGGTCGGTCGGAAGGAACTCGGAGTGCACCACTACTCGATAGTCGAAGAAAACTGTCGGCATAACCCTGATTTTTGACCAGCTTTGATGTAGTTTTTGCTGCTTCGGCTCCCCTTTGCCACGCTATTCGGCCGACTGATCGTCTGTTTTACATTTCGTGACTTCGTGGTATTCGGAAAAATAGCCAACTCCACTATATGTACTTCAGAAAGACAAGCGTATACTAAACGCTAATCATTATTTTGATGCGACATTTGGCACAGATGTCACTGAAGTGGACTTTTTGAATCTAGCGCCCCTTGGTGGCGCCATCTTTATGTCGACTAGTGTGTTAGAATCTGCTATCTTTATCGATTGTCCAATGAGAATTTCATGACATTTCATTGATTGGAAGTGAAGTTATTGCGTTTTAAGTGTCAGTATGTTTGTGTTATCGGTGCGAAAATGAGCTTCGAACAAAGAGACAACATTAAATTTGGTTTTAAAATTGGTAAACCTTTTACCGAAACGTTTCAATTGATAAAACAAGTTTATGGCGATGATTGCCTATCCCGTAGCAGAGTGCACGAGTGGTTTTAACGTTTTCAAAGTGGTCGTGAGGACATAAATGACGATCAACATGTGGGCCAATCAAAATCCTGATCGCCGGAAATGCCATTGAAACTATGCGTGAATTCATCAAAAATCAGCCGAAATCATCATTGAAATTCATGAAAATTCATGGAAATGGAATCGAACATCTCCAAAACATCGATTAATCGCATTTTGACCGAACATTTGGGCTTACGAAAGGTGTGTGCACAGTTTGTTCCGCACAAATTGACTGACGACCAAAAATTGCTCAGAATTCGATTGGACGCTTGTGACCGATTATTTGACCAAAAATCAGACTTTAACCATTAAAGACTCCCCATATTCACTTGATATAGCACCGTGCGATTTCGTCCTTTTCGGGAAAATGTATTTTCCCATGAACGGAAAGCGTTATGCAGACGTAGATGCTATTCAAAAGGCTTGCACCGGCATACTGGCCGCCATACCGGCCAACGATCTAAAACACTCGTTCGACATACATGAAGCAGAAGGAGACTACCTTGAATAAAATAAATTGATTTTACCGAAAAGCAATTTTTTTTAAGCCCTGTTTACTTTGGAACGCACCTTAAATATTGACAAATGCGTTTTCGCGTGAAATTTAAATTAAGAAGTTGTACTATTTTTGCCCACAATAGCAAGTTATACGTGGGTTTTGTGGCAAGCGCACTACAGACCTAAGCCATTATCTAAAATATGATGCGATTTGCTAAAAGTGGTTGAGATCCATCTTTATATTGCTAATTGAATAATTTTCTAGCAAAGGTTTGTGTACTTTTCTGATAATCGTGATACGATGATAACCGTATCAATTATTTTGATTTCTACCATTTCACGATCCTCACCAACTACTCGATTTAACAATTATTATACAAATATCTGGGTTCTTGTGAACGTAAAATCTTAAAAAAACTTCTAAAGCCATTCCAAAGTAATATCCTTTGTCGTAATCGCTGGGTCTACTACTATTAACCCAAGTTTATTCTAAAAAAAGCATTTATCAGATATGATCACATCAAAAATTATAATATCTTCTTATTGTTTTTATTGCTATTAGTTGCGAAGAACCGCTTAGAATCCCCCTGGCAGGTACACCCTTGTCTTGACTTGCCATTTACACTACCTTCAAATTGAATTCCAAAAGCCTTTGTACTGCAACCCTTAAATTTTCCGCTTTTTCTTCGCACAATACACGTGACCTTTTTCCGCCTTATTATCCACTCAAGTAAATATGCGAAAATGCTTGGCCTTTTCTCACACCACTCCTCAGCCATAAACGGTCACATATGTCGCATTTATCCTTATGCGTGTTTATTCAGTTAGCCAATTGGCCGCAACCTCTTTAAAGCCAGACAGTATGATAAAAATGCACGAGTGCCCAAAATTTAATGCGGACTCTACATGCTAATAAAACTTTATGATATTTCAAGATGCAAAAAAAAAACAAAAAAGTAAGTTTGCCATTCGATTTTTGCCGCTGTTAAAATGTAATTTCATTTTGTTATTAACGCATTGATCCTGTGCGCGTTGAGTAGATCGCATTTGGCTGCAAATGAAACGGTTATAGTGACGACCAATGGAGCTACTAATATAAGGAGCAGCTGCGTGGGAAACCCTAGCAATGGCTTGTGTGCGTTTGCGTTTATGTATGTGTTTGTATATGTATATGTATTTGCGGCATATGTGTGTGTGTGTGCATATGTATGCAATAAGTGGCTGGACATTCGATAGTCGCCAATATTGCGCTGTCCAATTTCATTGCTTAGCTTCGTGACCCCACTTTCTCAGCTTTGTTTTCATGCCATCACACACACACACAAGCATACACCTATACATATAAGATTTCTTTATCACACCACTACTTGCTTGTCATATATAACATCTGATATTGCTGTCGCCGGTTTTTTTTTTTGTTGCTGCTGTTTTATTTGTGCTCCGCTCGCCATCGTTTTAGCCGCTTCGTAGTAGTAATGTAAGCTGCTCGAGCTCCTTTCGTTACAGCTGCTTGGTTATATTGGAATTTTATTTCTTGTTCTCGGTACTTTTGCGGCAAATTGCTTTGCTTTGATTTCTTTCGTTTTTACAGCATTTGTTGTGGTAAGTGGCGCCGGTGGTCCTTGCAAGCGTTCTACTGATTTTATCAAACTGTTTTCTTCTTCTTTTTTCCACTATTTCGAGCATAACCTTATTGAAAGGTATGCTCATTGCCGTGAATATGTTTTACTTCTCAACGAGCTGACATACACACACACACAAGCGCATTTTTCACAGCGTATAGTTAGAGAAAGGTCAGCTAGTGCTTATTCCAGTTACTCATACGCCGTGTATGACTGCTTTTCGCTTTTCAATTGCTGCAATTTATTCAAATTGGAGGATAAAAACCTTTTAACTATGCTGATATATATTTTTACTTTTTCTTGTTTTCTTAATATTTCCGTTTTACGCGCATGTTCGCATGGCATGTGTAGACGTAGCAGAAGGTCAGATAATGCTTATATTTGTGCGATAAAATCAATTTGAGTTGAGTTTACGAATTCATTTATATACATGCATGTGTGTCCATACTTGAAACTATAACGGTACATATACTCAACTATACATTTATCTAGTTATTTGCATAATTTGAGATAACTGCATGCAATTGCAAAAATCTCACATATGCTCCGCACTTAAGTCTCGTCATCCAGCTATGCATATTTTGTTCGTTTATTTTTTCCGAGCCGCTTGTCGGATTATTTCACTTTCTTTCTAACCCTTTACAGTTATTTGTATTCAAATGCGTTCCACTAATAGATTGTTAAGTAAAATGCGTATAGTTATACTTGCTAAGGCGATTTCAAAGGATTTGTGCTCTTTGTCTGTTGTTTAATATTGTTTGTTTTTTTTTTTTTATTTTAGAAAAACTCATGCAATAGTTTTATGTATTCAAAGTGTGGCCCACCCGAAGCTATAACATTCATCATCCATCAAATTCTCAAGAATCTGACCGCATTTTCGTTCTCTAACTCAGCTACAGCGTCTTATGAGTGAGTGTAGCTGAAACATTTCTGAAGCGATCTCGTTCTCTTTTGTTTAATCATTATTATACCCTGAACAGGGCATTTTCAGTTTGCCACGAAGTTTGTAACACCCAGAAAGAAGCGTCGGAGACCCTATAAAATGTATATATAAATGATCAGTATATTTCATCATGATAAAACTGACAACTGATCAACGTCTAAAAACCGAACAACTTTCTTACGAAAATTCACATTCTGTAAAGATCTCGGATTTTCGCGCGCTTCGCTAGACTTACGGTCAACATAATCAGACTACTGAGCGTACTATTCGCAACACCATCACTCATCTTGCCATAATATACCACCGAATAGACCATGTTCAGTACGCTGTGAAGAAAATATAGTAGCCGTAACTGAGTGCGTACACGAAAACCGTGGAAAGTCGATTCGACGCCGTTCCCAGCAATTCGAACTGATGTAAGGAACGACTTGGCGCACTTTATGTCGAAATATTAAGTTGGAAGCGTACAAAATACAGCTTGTGCAAGAACTGAAACCGTTAGCCTTTTTCCGTCTCAAGTCTATGCGAACCATACTGTTTCGATTCAGGACTAGGAGGAAAATATCACGCGTGTTATTCGCTATTTATCAGTCGAAATGCTCGAACGAGTCATCGAAAATTGTATTCAAAGGATAAACCATCTGAGACCTAGTCGCGACCAATATATGGAAGAGATAAAAGATAATCTTCAAACAATAAATGCCAAAGAATGTTCTTTCAAATGATAATGAAGATTCCACATTAAATTTGATTCTGTGTTTTTTCTTTCAAAAAGTAGGGAAACTCGAAGTGAGTTATCCTTTATATACACCACAATATAAATTGTATGTATATCTCGGTTATTTGTATGCATAGCAAGTAGCCCTTAAATAAACAAAAAACAAACGCTTATAAAGAGTTATCCTGGCCTTATAAATAAGAGTTCATCAATAAAATTGTTTGTGAAATTCTATTATATAGCACAAGACACGTTCCAAAGTAAACAGGACTGGTTTTTCGGCAAAATTAATTTATTTTGTTCAAAATAGTTTCCTTCTGCTTCAATATAGCTTTTTGCACGGTCCAAAAGCAAATCGAACGAGTGTTTCAGCTCGTTGGCCGGTATGACCGCTAGTATGCCGGTTCATGCCTTTTGAATGGCCTCTACGTCTGCATAACGATTTCTTTTTATGGACAAATGCATTTGACCGAAAAGGAGGAAGTCGCACGTTGCCATATCAGGTGAATACCCCTTTCAGACCTATGCTTTTGATTCCTTCTAATTCCACCGAAATCACCTATCTGAAAGAAAGTTTTGCATTTTTTGATCTCATATTACATGATGAACATGACTGTAATGATTTTTTTTTGGAAAAAGGACATCGCACAATTGTGATACCTAGGCCTTAGGCTGAAAAATTGTTCCAATAAATAAGACACAAAAATAATATTTCGTTTTCTCTTTTATTGAAAAAAAAATGAACAAAAAGTCATGCCGAAAATTCAGTGCATTAATAGAAAAAAATGTTAGGTACTTCATTGCCTTAGGAATAAAATAGCTAATTAATAAGGAACATATTTAGTCTTTTGTGTGGTACTGTTCAAAACAATCCTTGTTTTTTGCTAGACAAAGGCTGACGTGGCGACCCCCCCCATAAATTCATTATAATTTTCTATAACTTTTGGGATTTGTTCCATTTTGAACGTTAAAAAGGGCTTAACTTTGGACATGCAGGCCGGCTAATTCGGCATCTCTTTTAGGCAACGGCGTTTCCATTTGGTTTTCATTTTTTTTGTTCCACCTATCTGTCTCGCCGATGGGGTATTTGCCGCACTGGATGGGGGAAACGACTACGACACCTTTGCTATCTTTCCATTTGACAACGGCTACATTGTCACCGTTCGTGAACTGGATAATATCACCCCTATTCATTTCCTTGTCCTGGGGAAATTTCAAATTTTTGTCCAATCGATTTGCCATTATAGTTCCTGTTCCATGGAAACCGATTTGGTGCAACGACTGAATGAGGGGTATTGTTGTGAAAAAGCAATCAAAATATATATGGCTGCCTTTTGGAAGGTGTTTTGTTAGCCTCATTATGATAGACGGGCCATGCCCTAAACCACAATCTTGAAAAGTGCCAGCGCCTTGAAAAACTTCAAAGTCCACTATCGTGCCACTTGCAGTTGCACATACCAAATTTTTTAGACCAGTAGGTCTTGGTTTGCGCAGGGCATCTTCCAGTAAATGGAATAACTTGTTCATCCATTGAATACTGTGTTATTTCAGTTGCTAAATTATTGCAACGGTTTCTTACTAAATCGATCACAGGTTGTACACGCCATAATTTGTTACATGGGTCTGGCACAGAAACATCTGCAAAGTGAATGTCCGATCGCATTTGCAAAAATTTGTCACGTGACATTGAATTGTAAATTGCAGGAATTTGGCATTCATGTGGCCAGTACATTCTTATTTTCGGAAATCCAAGACACCCCATTATCATTGCGCATCCATAAAATCGTTTAAAATCGGCTTGTTGATATTGGACTTCCTGCCCACGTGTGCTCATAGCGTACATTTTTGTAAATTTTATAGCATCGTCGTAATGCGATTCTGGGAAGTAATTCTTGAAGGACTCCAATGGCGTTTTCACTAATGCTATGTTTTGACAAACAGATGCAATGGGTAGATCGTTGCAATCAAATGGAGCACTTTTTCATAGTTGGCGTCTTTTCGCAGTATTACTTGTGGAAGTGCATGACTGAGTCGTATTTAGTGAAACATTTCTGATAGATGATGGCTGTGCTGCATTTAACAAAATATTAGAAATAATGATTGGCCGTGATGTTTGCGGAGCTGCTACACTTGAATCGTCCTGAGAAATTGCTGATGCAGTCGCAGATGCAGTTGCATTCTCATTATCATCTTCATCACTTGCTGGAAAATGTTGAATGGTACCAAAGTTTCATCATCAATATCATTATCGTCACTGAAATCTGCATCAGAATCGTCTAAGAGGTCTAATGCTTGAACGTCTTGAACGTCGTTATCATTATTCAAATCAAAGTATTTTCCTGTAAAAAAATGTAAGATAGCACAAACGTGAGTTTACATCAAAAAAAAACATGCTGTGCCTATATAGCACAATTGTGATATGTCAACTTTACTAACATCTAGCTGCCTGGAAATGTTAAACAATTCAACATTATGTTGTGACAAGATCGAACACACTTACTGTTTATCAACAAAATTCAAATAAATAAATACTCACTATGTGGCCGCATGCTTACACTTATCGGATGACGTTCTCAAACAGCTGACTCTTTTGTTTCTTTTGTACAGTTTTTTAGTTTTCTTTTGTTTAGAGTGAGACCACAAGAGAACGCACAATCATTACATATCGGTAACAAAGCTATAAAATAATATTTGAACGTCATTGAAGGCAAAAAACAGCAGATCTCACAATTGATTAAGCTAGGTCTGAAAGGGATACGGGGAGTGGTTAATAGTTAAAATGCGATTTTTGGTCAAATAATCGGTCACAATGATGTCCTTCGAGTGTTGGATTCTGAGCAATTTTCGGTCATCATGATGAATCGATGTTTTGGAGTTGTTCAATTCCATTTCCATGAATTTCAATGATGATTTCGGCTGATTTTTGATGAATCCGGTGATCACGGATTTTGATTGGCCACCATGTTTTTCGTCATTTATGTCCTCACGACCACACGTGCACTCTGCTATGGGATAGGCAATCATCGCCATAAACTTGTTTCATCAATTGAAGTTTCGATAAAAGTTATACCAATTTTTAAATAAAATTTAATGTTGGCTCTTTGTTCGAAGCTCATTTTCGCACCGATAACACAAACAAACTGATACTTAAAACGCAATAACTTCACTTCCAATCAATGAAATGTCCTGAAATTCTCACTGGACAATCGATAAAGATATTTAGCAGATATAGATGGCGCTACCAGGAGCCGCTAGATTCAAAAAGTCCTCTTTACTTTGGAACGCACCTTGTATGTATGTATATGTATGTTATAAGAAATAGAAGGCCTACTTTCTTTTTTTTATATAGAAGATTATAAAAATTCGAGGTATAGTTACGTTTTCTTTTCGCTCTCATTTAAATTCTCTCACTCTCTGCTCTTTCTATTTGTTTATATCCCTAAGTTTTTTTTTGTCTGAACGCAACTATTTTCCTCCTCGTGAAGAAAGCGAGTGCGTGGTAATTAAATTATTTCCATGATTTTATTGTCTGTAAAGTTAACAACTATTTTATTTGGTTGTTTTAATTTTGCATAAGTTGTTTGCACATTCCAATTACTGCCATTGTTATCAGCATCTTCCAAACTATACCACAACAAATTAGAAATAACTAAAAACACAGTTTAAGTGCCCTGAGGCCATCAATTATTCTGCAAACTAAATTGCCACAGACAAGCAACCACTTGAACACAAATGCAAGCCACAAACCTCATAAAATTCGAGCTAAATAATTTATAAATTGCAGAACTCGCAAACTAAATAGCCGACAATTTGAATGCCATCATTTGGTTTCGGTCAATGAGGAGATTTCGAAAATATTTGGCCAATTATTGCATTGTTGCGCACTTATTGCTCATTGCTGTAAGGAGTTGCAACAAAAGCATGTTGCTTTTGTCGCCTTTGCTGTTGTTGGTTGTATTTAATTTCTCTGTCTGTCATGAAGGTAAGCGATGGCCAAGGCAATGGCACTGTTGATCTGCCGGCCATACATCATTAATTTTATTTCTCATGTTTATGAAACTGCGTGTGAGTATGTATTTACGTATATATGTATACATACACTCGCTCATATGATTTCCGACAGCTCGGTCTGGCAACCTTGGCAGGTGGCAAGTCTGACACAAGCGCACTGGGAGCAGAACTCGACGTAGCAGCAGTTGGCTATCATTATTAAAACATTTATTTTATGAGATGTGACTGTATGCTTTTGCAGGCCTCCTTTTTTCAGTTAGAAATAAAGACTTTGACAAAAATATGTCATTGTTTTTGTCAGCATGTGGTTCATTACCTACACACACGCACACCCCTATATAGCATCTAATTGCCTATACACACATATGTATATCTATGTACATATATACAGTTGGATATTCATTTTTCTGTGTGGACGTAGACATGCCGTTAGATTAATGACTCTAATGCGCTTCTGTGCCACTGACAGAGGACTATGATTTTCCACAAAACTAGCTCGCCCATGTTATGCTGTATACATATACTTATGTCACTCAAACACACTCAGCTACTCATCTACTCTTCTAAATCAGTTACTACCTCTAATCGCACAAACCGCATTATTCCCCACTCGCTTCACATATATTTGCAGTTTTACAGTTATACATACATATACACTTTTCATTGTCCTTCGGACTGCGCACTTTGTTTATCACCAGACTCCAGTGTAGTTGGTCGTCTGTTGTGCTGTTTGTTGTGTTGTTGTTGCATTATTGCTCACATTTGCTGAAATTTTTATGTTGCTGTTTGTGAGTAGCTCCAACTTTATGACACTTACCATATACGGAGGCTGCTGTATATATTTCTGGCCTAGGCAACACTAAGTGTTGCCAGGTGCAATCTGACATTTCCATTGGAAAGACAATGCGAGCTCTCACACATCGGCTCAAACCAGCGCCTTTTTGACCGGCCAAAACGTCGAATTGATGGGTCATCCGCCGTACAGCCCTGACTTGGCACCCAATTTATTCCCACACATCAAGAAAATAATGCGTGGTCAACGATTTTCGTCGCCAGAAGATGCTGTTGAAGCATTCAAAAACCATGTTTTGGAGGTGTCTCAATCGGAGTGGAAAAAGTGCTTCGAAAATTGGTTTGAGCGCATGCAAAAGTGTATAAATCTGGATGAAGAATATTTTGAAAAACAATAAAACCATTTTCTTTGATAAATATTCATATTTTCATTATTAGGCCAGAAATATATATAGCACCCCTCGTATAAATGCTATATCTACATGCGTGTGTGTATGCGCATAATTTAGTAAGTGCTTATCGTGTGGATCCAGTGCTGTTTGTTACTGTAGTTGGCTATAATTTTGTGTTTGCTGCTTAAAGTTGGATAAACGAAATAATTACTAATCTGTGTTTATGTGAAAATATTATAAAATTATTTAAATAACGGTTCTTTATATATAAGTATGGAATAATAGTGTGTTTTGCATTGTACTATGGCTAAGCTCAGAATGGAAAATATTTCATGGTTATGTGAGATGCATAAACTTTTGACGCTGTGGACACAACTATCACCAAATTTTCAACTCTCTAGTTTGGCAGGAAATAAGGTAGACAATATCCTACTGGTAATTTTTTTGTATTTGGTAGAACCGGCAGAATGGCGAACATATGGTAAAACAAGAAAAAACGTTAACTTCGGCTGCACCGAAGCTAATACATGGAAGCTATATACTATAGTAATCCGATCTGAACAATTTTTTCGGAAATTATATTATTACCTTATGCAGTAATCCATGTCAAGTTGCGTGAAGATACCACGTCAAATGCGAAAGTTTTCCATACAAGTCTTGATTCCGATCGTTCGGTTTGTGTGACGGCTATACGCTATAGTGAGCCAATCTGAACAATTTTTTCTGAGATTACATTGTTGCCTTTGAAAATATTATATACCAAATTTCGTGAATATATCTTTTCAAATGCAAAGCACTAGATTCCGATCGTTCAGTTTGTATAGCAGCTATATGCTCTGAACAATTTCTTCGTATATTACATTATTATCTTAGAAAATAACTTATGCCAACTTTTGTGAAGACACATTGCCAAATGTAAAAGTTTTCCATACAAGGACTTGATTCCGATCGTTCAGTTTGTATGGCAGCTATATATTATAGTGGTCCGATATCGGCAGTTCCGACAAATGAGCAGCTCCTTGAAGAAAAAATGACGTTTACAAAATTTCAAAACGATATCTTAAAAACTGAGGGACTAGTTTGTATGTACGAGTATACAGACGGACTGGCTAAATCGACTCAGCTCAACATACTGATCATTTATACATACATATATGTATATACTTTGTAGGGTCTCCGACGCTTCCTTCTGCGTGTTACAAACATCGTGGCAAACTTAATATACTCTGTTCAGGGTATAATTAGAGAATTGATGTGCTTTATGACTTGTGTTTAAGTTTTTAACACACAGTGTCGTTGGCACCTAAAAACCTTACAGAATAGCACAGAGAGTGTGGCCTTTATATTTGCAAAAAAATCATTCCTATATAACATTTCTCTACTAAAACGAAATCCATTTTTTTTTTTTTCAGTGGAATGTATCTCGCGTTGTGCGAAGTGTGATTATGCAATATGACATTAGAATGATAAGAGGAAGTAATGAGAAAACCTCTCAGACAGTTTTATGATTGCTTGATCCAGTGAAGTAGGAGACTCTCTTCGATAAAAAAGACACAACTCTTTCTTAATGATAGCTCCTTATACATAAGGGAATTCGTGGACAGAAAACTGCAGTGAAAGCGCAACGTAGATGAAAGAGTAAGAAAGATTAGTAATGCTTTATGTAGGTATATTCATATAGGCACCATAGGCAGATGCTCGGCTTGGAAGTCTGCTTACCGGCAAAGGTTCAGAGACCCGCTGCGCTGTGCACAACGGGAGCTCTAATAACCTCTAATAACTACTGAAACGTCGGCTTTGGAATTAGTTCTAAATCTGGAACCGACAGACTAGAGGTGGGCACGGGCCGGGCATTTTTTCGTGGCCCGCGGGCTTACACAGGACCGGAGTGGGCCCGGGCCCTAAAATTAAGATTTGTGCAGGCTTCGTGCGTAAAAACCCGAAATGGGCCTGAAAACAATTTTGATTTTATCGCGCTATTTTTTTTTATTCTCGAATTAGAACCGCCATTTATCGCATTTTAATTGCTTATCGATACCACTATCGATTTGCTTATACAATATTTTACTTGTTTGCACACCACTAATTCAAAATTGGCGTCCTATTGTGAAATTGATAAAACTTTGAAATATAAAATATGTCGCGACAAACCATTCAGGACGCTGTGAATAAAAAAGTGAATGTGTAAAGCTAATTAAAAATGAAAAGGGCAGGAGTGACGTGTGGAAGCTGTTCGATTGCGTTAATTATAATGCCAATAATGTCGATTTTGTGTGCTGCCGGAGCTGTAAGCATGTGCTGGTGTATAATTCAAAACAAGGCACGGGCACCCTCAGCCGCCATAAGTGCATTTCTCAACAAGACGCGCTTAAGACACAGCCCAAATTGGACATGTTTGCACAAAAAGTTGTTTCGACGTGATTTCGGGATTCGTTTGCTCGAAAGCAGCTAGCCTTAGTTGCAAAAGACTTGCACCCTTTCAATATTACCGAAGGTAAGTTCTATTCCCATTGCATTCATTGATTGACTCTTTTTTTTGTGAATTGGTAGGTAGCGGCTTCCGTGAATATAGCCAAGCGCTTCTCAACATGGGAGCAGAATTTGGAAGTCAGTCTTTTGATGATTTGGTTATATCCCGTAAAGTGTTAAGCACTATCATCATGGTGAAAGAGTACGAAACGTTGAAGACTCAACTTATCATAAGTTTGCAAGACCAACAACTGGCATACACGACCGACATGTGGAGTGACGACTACACGCAGCAAAATTTTATATCGCTGACTGCTCACTCTGTGGATGATAGCTTCCAACTGAACGGCGCTCTTTTAGGTACTAACATAAATCAATTTTTATAATATATTTGTGTGTACGATTACATATAATGTACATGTTCATACATACATATTTACATATTTATTTATTAATGTTTAATATATTTTAAAATATTTTTAAATATTCTCGAAAATGTTCAGGACATTTTGCAGGATTTCAACACACTTGAAACTATCAATCGAGCTGTGTTCGTTACGGACAATGGTGCAAATGTCGTTGCGGCATTTAAAAGCTTCAAGCGCCTATCTTGTGCTTGTCACAATCTGAACCTTGTCATGGATGACGTCATTGAGAAAAATCCTCTTGCGGAAGTGAAGGCTTTAATAGATTGCTGCAAATCATTAGTCAAATATTTTAAACATTCTCAGCTTAACAGTAAGCTCTCAAAAACGCTGAAACAGCAAGTTAAAACACGCTGGAACGCTACATTTTTTATGCTCTTGAGAATATTTGATGTAAA
The DNA here is from genome assembly GCF_024586455.1 of Bactrocera neohumeralis. NCBI lineage: Eukaryota > Metazoa > Arthropoda > Insecta > Diptera > Tephritidae > Bactrocera > Bactrocera neohumeralis. The sequence continues at coordinate 41,535,823 of NC_065920.1, read as the reverse complement.
AGAGGAAATAAAACTCTTTTACTTAAAAAAGATGAGCTACAGCGAATTAGTAATTTAGATTTTTCATTACTTGAAAACATTTTATGCTTCTTAAAACCTTTTAAGGACTGCTCTGAAGCACTTAGCTCTGACAAGGAACCAACAATGCAAATATTTGCATTGTGGTCTGAAAAATTATGTAAACTTTGCAGAACTAGCACACTTGATTCCCAAATAATAACTGAGTTTAAAACAATGACCCTAAGCGCATTAGAAGTCAGGTTTCTTCCGGCAATCGCTCATTTGGTTGGGCTTTTCTTGAACCCTCCTTATAAAGAGATGAATTTCCTCTCAGAGGAAAAAAGAGAAAATATGTTAGCTACGGTAAAAGCAATGCTCTCCGAATTTATTTGGAGATCATGAAAATAGTAGCTTTGATGACATAACTAATAAAATAAGCCCAAATAATTCCGAAAATGGAATGTTTGCTGAATTTTTAGACTTAAGTTATGTAAAAAACGAAATGTTGAGAAAAACGCTATCGACATAGAGCTTGACAAATATTTGGCCAATCCAGTAGCTCATGGCACACATATTTTAGAATTCTGAAAAAATGCAAGGGACTTAAAATACATTCCCAAATTAGTTCGGACCATTCTGGCTATTCCAGCCAGTTCGTCTACCAGCGAAAGACTTTTTTCAACATCGGGCCATGTTTTAAATGAAAAACGCACTAGGCTAAAAAGCACAAATTTAGAAAAAATTTTATTTTCAAATAGAAATATGACTTAGTTCGTTTGTTTTTAAATACATAACAATATTCAATAAACCTTAATAAATGTGCACTTATATATATATAAATTGCATGTCTTTTAAATTTCCTTATATGTGTAAATAAGTTTCGTGTTCGGCAGGGCCGGGCCTCTTTAAAAAGAGTTTGTTTTCGTGCGGGCCCGGGCCTCAAAGTACTGGCCTCAAAGTACTGGCCCGCGCCCACCTCTACTATAGAAACTCGTGCGTAGCTTTGGTAGGTAATGGCTGTTTGGCAAGCACCGACTACATTGATCCTATTTTCACAGTGAATATAGAAAAAAAGATGGTTGGCGCAAAGGTACTTCTGTTAGCCGCGCGTAACGATTTAAACATTTAAACATGTGGCTCTAAAATGGTCGACGAAGTTGGTGCGGGGATATACTCTACAAAGTAAATTTATACCTTACTTTGTAGAGTGTAGCATTTTAAGCTGCCGGATTACTGCAATATATTTTAAGAAAAGGCTTTTACTATTTCGAAAGCCGCTTAGCCAGCCTCTAATGTAAAAGCATCGAACTTCACAGTTAACATCCACGCACATTGTCACAAAACAAACCATGAGATTGTAATTAAATCCCTCGAAGAAATGATATTTCAAAAAAATGTATTTTGCTAAGTTGCTAGGACTGACCTTAATTACAATATCAAATATGAGCGCGATTTGTCAACCAGTTTGTTTACAGCAGTTGGTTAAGTCGGGCCGTTGCGATTTTTACAATGGACAAAAATCTCGAACAAAGAATTTGTCTAAAATTTTGTATCTTTAACCAAATTTCGTATGCGGAATCGTTGCGAATGTTGGAAGAGGTTTAGGATTCAGTTTTATCAAAAACACAAACCTACGAGTGATACAAAGTCTTCAAAGACGGTCGAGAGATCGTTGAAGACAAGCCTCGTTCTAGATGATCATCGACCTCTCCAACTGATGACAATATTAAAAAATTTAAGGATATAGTGCTTGAAAATGGTCAAGCAAACGCCAGACCACACACTACGTTGATAACTCGTCAGAAGCTACGGGAGCTCGGATGGGAGGTTTTATCGCATCCACCATATAGCCCGGACATAGCGCAGTGTGATTACCACCAGTTCCTGTCCATGGCGAATGTCCTTGTTGTTGTAAAGTTATACCATACTTTATCACATAAATGAATTCACGCATATATCGAATTTTTGACGTTGTCATCATATCATATAAACCAGATGACCGTACATAAGCACGTTAGTTAGAGGCATCAGCCACCGATAAAGTTAAACAGTTGAGTAGCTATCACCAAAAAACAAAAAAAAAATCCATTTGCCTTCTAACTTTCGTTTTTTCATTCCAGCTAAATGGGTTTGGGGGCGTGGGGTGGAACCAAGTGGATCACCTGTCTTCCAAACTCCGGGTCATTATATTTATATATGTATATACCTAGATGCATATAAAGTTTTAAAATAGCCAATTTGCACTGGAGCGGCGCTCTTCTTCTTCTTAATTGGCGTAGACACCGCTTACGCGATTATAGCCGAGTTAACAACAGCGCGCCAGTTGTTTCTTCTTTTCGCTACGTGGCGCCAATTGGATATTCCAAGCGTAGCCAGGTCCTTCTCCACCTGGTCCTTCCAACGGAGTGGAGGTCTTCCTCTTCCTCTGCTTCCCCCGACGGGTACTATGTCGAACACTTTCAGAGCTGGAGTGTTTTCGTCATTCGGACAACATGACCTAGCCAGCGTAGCCGCTGTCTTTTAAATCGCTGAACTATGTTAATGTCGTCGTATGTATATCTCATGCAGCTCATCGTTTCATTGAATGCGATATTCGCCGTGGCCAACGCGCAAAGGACCATATATGTATCTATCGCAGAACTTTTCTCTCGAAAATTCGCAACGTCGACTCATCAGTTGTTGTTATCGCCCAAGCCTCTGCACCATATAGCAGGACGGAAATTATTAGTGACTTATAGAGTTTAGTTTTTGTTCGTCGAGAGAGAACTTTACTTCTCAATTGCCTACTCATTCCGAAGTAGCACCTGTTGGCAAGAGTTATCCTGCGTTGGATTTCCAGTCTGACATTGTTGGTGGTGTTTCCTTAATTCGTTTGCAATGGTCGTCATCAAAAGCAGGGTCACTCATCCGAGGCTTGTTGTTTCTTTTCATTGGGTGCGTTTTTTACATGGCGGGCCCCAAACCCAGCGTAAAACCCTGCGGAGGGAATGTTTCGCCTTCTCACTTTAGCTCGCTTTCAAACAGATGTTCTTAGGCTACCCAGAGGATACTCGGTCAAAGACCGGAAGTCGTGAGCTGCTTGAGCCATATGTAAAAGAATCGTTTCAGGCCACTCCCAAGTGAATGGCGAGCAGAGAACTTTTCTCACTTGCTTGAATTTCTACACATGACTCCATCCTCGCTCATTTCCCATAAAATTTCATTTTAAATACGGTCAGCTTAATTTCCTATAAAATAGGGAATTCATTTAGTAATGTGTTTGCTGTCCATTAAATTTAAATATTCGATATGCTAGATGATTGGAGTATCGAAGAGAATTCTTATTGTTGTATTGATCTGTAGTAGAAGAATAGGATACCAGACTGCTATATGACCATCAAGAAGTGGTTTAATCGATGTACCTTTTCGCTTTACTCAAAGGCATGTTTCTACAGATAGACTAAATAAATAAATTGTGATATATGATATATGATATGAATATGCCATCAGGTTTTTGGCATTGTTTTCCGAAGGTCAACCGCTGAAAAAAAAGCGGCAACTGTGATGTAAATCAAAACAGTACAATACCGTGCTTGTAATAACTTAAAATATTTTCGCTTTTTGTGCACCACAAGCTGCCATGACACGCATTCCATTGACACATATGACAGCATTTGTTGTTGCGTTTCCTTTTTTGCGCCTTTATTCACTGTGAACTTGTTTATTTTCCATTGAGCGGATGTGGTCAAAAGTTGCCTATGTAACTGTATTTACACATTCCGACTGTATTGTTTTAACGCTTGTGTTACTGTTTGGACAATTATTCACTTATATTTTATGCAGTTATGTGAATTAAAAATACTTGTACTGAAGTGGCGGTAACAGTAAAAGCGGCATCTGTTGTGTCCTGCTAACCGGAAGTTGCGCATTTTTTTACACTCACTCGTGTGGCATATGCTTTACGTGTACATTAATACAGCTATTGGCAACTAATTAGAAACGACACCTATTTTGAAATAAAAGATGTTATTTTCCAATAAATCCCGTATGTTTATTGTATATTCATTTATTTTATTGAAACCTATGTTAAACTTAAACTCTAATAGTAAAAATTTTGTTTAAAATTCGTTTTTGTTTTGAAGATTTTAACAAAAACATGTGGAATCAACGATTTGAGTGCGACAACTAATCAGAAACGAAAATATTTTATCAACAAAAAACAATGATATTACAAAAACTTGCTAACTTTCGGTAGTCTTTTGTTGGTTATCTCTTTTACTTTAATATTGCTTCACATCGATTCTAAATTTACGTTATAAGACTCTGGCAGCGCACCAATGGTGTAGCTCGCCATACCGTTCTAATTTCTTCAGAAAGAACATCCATATTTGGGATATTTTTGATGCATTTGGCTCTTTTAACATCACACACAGATGTTCTATACGGTTAAAATCTGGGCTGGACGATTCCCACTCCAAAACAGTGATGGAATTTTCATTAAAAAACTTCTGTGTCAACTTTGACGTATACTTTGAATTGTGATCTTCCCTATAACAGGCAAATTTTCCTCAGCCCATGGCAGCATGACATTTTTTAGGATGTCAACGTATTTCTCCCTGTTTAGAATTCAATCAATCTTATGGAGTGGGCAAACACCGTTCCAGATATAAAATTCCCACACCTTGATTGATCCTCCACCGTACTCAACTACGCCTGAAACATAGCGAGGATCAAATTCTTGAATTATTGGACGGCGAACATACCTTCGACCATCAGGATCTAAGCGATTAATTTTTGTTACATCGTTCCAAACGACATACCTCCGTTGAATTATTGTCTTAGACCAATAAGAGTTGGCAAAGTCTACACGTCGTTTCTACGAATTTCAGTCAGAAGTGAGTTCCAGCGTGCTGCCCTGCAGTGAAGTCCAGATTCGACCAAACGCCGGGCAATTGTTCTCTTGGATATTTGGACATTGTATTCGTCTTGAATTTCACGTAGAATGTCAGTGGAACTCGCTTTTTGGGTCTACCCGGGAAACAGTAATAGTTCTGTGGTATATTTCTATTGAAGTTGAATATTGAAAACAGTTTTAAAATTCTGTATATGTATATATTTTTTTGAGCTTTTGACCTTATTCGAAATTTCTTTGCACATCCTTCCAGACCGACGAATGTCAAAAATGTAGCTGCGAAGGTTAGATGTACAGCTGCAGCTTTTCTTCATTAAAAAACTTGAATAATACATTTTAATATATTTTAAAACACAACTTTGAAGCACATCCTTAACAGCAATCAATAATATTGCCAATAAAAATTAGCACCAGAAGTACTTAATTCACCTTCTATATTGTAACTCATTTACTATTTGGAAAAAATTAAAAGAGCTTTAACTTCACAACTACAAAACAGAGGGAATTTAGTAGTAAATAGAGTAACACGAACAATGCAAGACTTTTAGGAATATAAATAACGGTTTATCAAAAATTTGTATCATTATACTCATCAGCCACCTACAAAAAAGGGAGCGTTTCTAATTAGCTGGCAACAGCTGTATATTTATATTCGAGTATACTGATCATGAAAAACTGTGTTTGCTTCGTACGTGACGAAAGTGTTGTAGGAAAATGCGTTATACAAATATTAGTATGTGTACAAGTTTTGTTTGCAAACCGTAAGAAAGGAGGTAATTGTGTCAGAGGCTGCTCATAAGAGCGGACTTTTTTTGTAAGAAGATTTCTATAATGCCCATAAGAATTTTTGTAGTATTCATTTCTTTATTTTTGGATATTTAAAATACTAAAATTATTATTAATTAAGTAACTAAGGGCTAAGTTCGGGAGTAATCGAACATTTTATACTCTTGCAACTTGCAAGAATCAAAGCCCCGGAAAATGCTTCAGGTATAATAAGGTTTGTAAGTTGTATGGGGTCTAGAGCATTTTAGACATACAGCCTTGCTAATATCAGAAAAATATTCCCTCCGAATTTCTATAATATATCTCACAAGATGACCGATATTTTTGATAAAAAAAAGTTCGCAATTAAAACTTTGATGGTTATGTAGTTATGTATGGGGACTTGGATAGTAATATTTTTGTTCCGAATTGGACAATTTTGTGTAATAAAGTGCCGTGCTTTAAGCGCCCACTATTCAATAATAATTTAAAATTTGGTTATAAGGGAAGTGGGCGTGGTAGTAGTCAGTTTGCGTTTGGCTTTTGAACTGGAACATTTACATGTCAGGGCAACATTATATATTAATCTTAAGTGGTTTAGGAGATGTGGACATGAAACCCCTTAGAGAGCCCATTTTTTTCAAAAAGCAATGTGTGTCCCTTGTTACTGCGATCTTCAGTGCCAAATTACGTTTCATATCTAAATTCAGTACTTAGTTATCGCACTTTACAGACTTTCGTTTAATGGCGTTTTGTGGGCGTGGTAGTGGTTCGATAAGCCCATCAGCAATACCAACCGCCTTGCATCGCGAAATATGTGTACCAAGTTTCATTCAGATATCTCTATATATTGTATATAACCGTATATTGAACTCTATTAAGGTTTACTGAAACAAACAACCGTTAAGCGAACAAAATACTTATTATCAGAGTATAAAAATGTGTAATTAATACCGAAATACTGCCATATATGGTAAAGTAAACAGTCGATTACCGCTCTCCTAAGCCTAACAGCCTTAAACAAAACTATTGCGACTAAATGAACAAAACTCTGAAATCTTTATCAAACAAAGTAATGGAGACAATCCCAATGTCTTAAAGATCAAGCAATACCAAATAAACCAGACTATACATTGTTACATTACATTATTAGCGTATATATATTCTCAACTTACTTCTAGATATTAACTCGTTACTTTCCCAGCCCGAAGGTAATCTAAACCCTTTTTGCGAAAAAAGTACCCGGACAATGTAAATTAAACGCAAAATATTTAATTATTTATCAATATTTGTTTTGTCGCCCATCAGATGAGATACTCTTATGCCAACGATTTTTCCAGCCTTTGAAACACTTTTTATAAGCTTTTTTTGAGATGGCCTTCAACTCCTTCAACGAATTTTGTTTTATCTTTGCGATCGACTGAAAACGAGTTCCACGGAGCAGTTTCAGTTTAGGGAACAAAGGCAAAACACACGGAGTTAAATCTGGTGAATACGGTGTTTGAACGATAGTACTAATTTCGTTTTTGGCTTTAAATTCAGTCACAATCCTGCGTCGATGCAATTGTGCATTATTATCGTGTAAAATCCATGAACTGTTCTTCTAAGGCCGCTTTGGACGGATGTTCTCACGCAAACGCTTCAATATGACCAAATAGAACTCCTTATTGAACAGCTGTCATTCCAGAGCAAATTCATGATGCATCAAACCACGAATACCGAAAACAAAACAAGTTTAAGTCGAAGATCGTCCAGAACGAGGCATGTCTTCAACGATTTCTCGACCGTCTTTGAAGGCTTTGTACCACTCTTCCCAACATTCGCATCCACACAGGAAATTTGGTAAGAAATAAAAAATTTTACACAAATTATTAATTCGGTATTTTTATTCATTGTAAAAATCCCAACTTAAGGTATCGTCTCGGTGTGAAATTTTCGAAAGATTTGCCATCGAAGAGAAATCGATTTTTCAAGGAAAACGACAACAAAGAAAAATTATCTGGCTGTATACAGCTTATAATTAATTTTGTTTAATAAAGACTCAAATTTTCTCACATTTTAGGGAACTTTCAAACAAGTTCTATGACTTTTGGTTTCTATCACGTGAAATCTCAAATCTTCCATTATTACACCTAAGCCCTTTCCGTAGTAGGTCACATATATTGTAAAAATTTCAAGCAGTGTGAAATTTTCGATTTTTGCATTAGAAAGACTCTCTCAAATTTTGAACAGATTGGGCGAACATAGCGTCTCCAATGTTTAAAGGCGTTATTCTCAGAATGGTGTTTTTCAAAAAGGTTTCCACTCTCAAAGGAAGTGTAGTAGGCACTGCCTAATTTTTGGTGAAATCACATACCTTGTCACAGTGCGAACATGGGCGAAATTTAAAGAACCTTATAACCAAAAAGTGTCCAAATTCAACGAACACTGTTCAAGCCCCTAGGTGCTGAATATGTGGACCCCAGTATAAATAGTTGACTTTTGACCGAAAATATCGGTAAATGTTTGAGATATATAATACAAATACAGGGATAATCCTTTATTGACAATACTATGTCTGTGTGGCAGAAATGGCTTGAATCAGGTCAATATTTCCCTGAGCCCCCATATACCTAATTTAAAGATTTTCGAACTATCAGGTGACTTTATGCGGCCAATATTTGAGTTGTCTCAATAAAATTACAAAGAGTGTATTACTCATACCATTGTATCTTTGTGCCTAAAATAGGTAAATTTGAGCAAAAACTTGACTTACCCCCCATATAACAAATATCAGGATTCTCGAAAATCCAGCTTGACTTTACTGTATATGGTTAGTTTTTTAGTATGTGACATCTTAATGCGGTAATGGGAAAAATAAATTCTCTAACAAACCTTATATGTCTGTCAGTATAGGAGTTATGTATATAAAACTGCTTGGATTTCGACCCTCAGGTTGACGTTTTACACCACTTATCCAGTATACGAATCAACAAGCAATTATTACAACAGAATAAAATTTTACACGAATAGTGTCTTCGGTATGTTCCATCTTATGACCAAAAATTGTTTTAATCCAATAAAAGCTGGTCAAGCCCCTAGGTACCGAATATAGCCACCCATATACCTAATATAAGGACTTTCGAACTTCCGGCTGAATTTATACATCTTACTTATTTCGGCCAATATGTTAGATATCTAAAGAAAATTGAGAGAGCGTGATCTGCTCATAACAGTTTATGTATTGTGTTTAAAATTGGAAAAATTGGGCATAAACATGACCTAGCCCCCATATAACTAATATCAGGGTTTTTGAACATCCGGCTGACTTTACTCCATTCGATTTGATAATTGTATGTTAGGTATCTTAATGAAATCCAGGGGACATATTTTTAGTGTGTGGTATGATAATATATATAGTTTGTATATAAAATATATAATAATATATAAGATACTATCCCAACTCAAATATACTACGTACAGTGGTTTTCATTTTTCTAACAAATCTTACACCGAATTTTTCGGTCAGTGTATTAGTTATACAAGTATAGATATTCTGTTTGACGGCTTAGCCCTTTCTCGCGTGTTTTAAAAATAAATCGTATCACTTTTATAGGAAAGCCCTGAATATTCTTCTTAGATAGTGCTCTTCCGTATCCATTGTGAAGCCAGATATCCATTTTCAAACTTATTGCCATTGTAGCGAATTTAGAACGACTAATTCATGCTTTCGTAAAACTGGGATATACCATTAAGCCAAAGAGTTCGATGGATTGATTAGCGAACGCAAGAACTACATCTAGCTCTTGTTAGCGTGAATCGTCCAACGGCGATTTAGTACGACAATGTACACAGGTAAACTCTGGTACAAATTCTGGCCAAAGATGATTTTAACCACTGATTGCAATAAAATAAATTTTACCGTTTTCAATCCTGCAATGGATAAGAGCATTTTTTTTATTAGAGTGGTTTTCAATAGAGCAATACTCTCCACAGCTGTTACTTCATTTATACTCAGTTTGGTTTGCCTTTTCATAGTGAACAGACTTACTCCGGTACAACGTTTGTAAATCATACAAATTTATTACCAAAATCGCGCAACAGAGTCAGTAATTTAAGCAATCATCTATAATTTTCGCGTCAGTGGACCCAGAGGTGCCGTACTGTGCGTATCGATCCACTATTGCTGTTGTGGAGCAGAGTATAGAAGCAGACTTGAATGAGTCCATCTGCCATCCCGTCCATCCACTTTTTGAATATTTTGCATAAAGATCTTTGTAAGCTTACAAAGCCCAAATATTGCATATAATTGCAGCTGAAATACCATCAAGCACGTATGACTTTTGTTAAACGAGCTCAACACAAGATGCAGATTTTCAAAAACAAAGTTTCGTTCAGCGATACAGCTCACTTTTTGTTGAACCTCCAAAACGATTACAAGTACCTTGATAAACAAAATTGTCTTGCTGATGATAATCCGCAAGCCATTTTTGAGACGACGGTCCATCCTCGAAAAGTCATTTGGTGTGTTTTGTTGGCAGAGTGAATCATCAGTCCATATTTCTTCAAAAATGAAGTTGCCCATAATGTTATAATCAATGGCTAACGTTAGAGCCATAATTATTGACTTTTTTGTGCCTGAGGTGGATGTTGATAAGGACGACTTTTGGTTACAACGAGATGGCATTACATGCCATACAGCCAATGAAACCATCATTTTGGGAAACTTTCATTTATTGAAGGAAATTTTTGGTGTACATATTGTCTAGTATTGTGGACTATTGGACTTATGGCTGGATTAATTTTTGTGTGGTTATCTGAGGCCGCTTGTCTACGCAGATATGAATATTCGCTGATATATTGCTTACAGACGGCCCCAATTACTGCAAAAATTGGTCGAAAATTGGGTCATTAGGCTAGAACATGATGCGAAATCTTTCTAAGAAAGACAAATTTTTGGCTATGGCGTTAATGCTTATGCATTTTAATTCTTCTTGAAAACGATATGTTTTAAAGAAACACTCTTCAGATGTCTCTTACAACTCTCGATCTCTGTAATGGATGTCTACAGGGTGGAAACCTTGTTTTAACAGCATTATTGATATATATTTTACGAAAATCCTTATGAAATTCGTTATCATGCATTGGTTGGTGTACACAGTTTTACATCCATTTCTTAACTTCACTATAAAGTCACATTAATGTGAACCTATCGGTTGAAAAATCAAATATGCGCCTTAATGTATGCTTATATATGACATTATGTTTATTTCCCAAAACGATTACAAGTATTCCACGCTGATTCGCAACATATATTTTGCCGTTTGACACCATTTGTATATCTGTTCTTGACTTTTGCCCTGTGAACTTGAAGATAAGTGAAAATATGCCAAAGAAATATGTACTCATCTCCAGGCCTGCCGTTCTCCGTTCAAACTTTAAATAAATAAGCATATGTAATGAGGTATATTGGTCGAAGTTTGGCGCAGACAAAAGCAGATAAGCATTCAAAAATTCAGATTTCCACAGATATGCTGACTTCTCAAAGACGAAAACTGTTGCGATTGCTCAGAGTTGACTGAGTGTCTGGTATTACTAAGAAGAAGGTAAATAAAAAAGAGTTTTCATGCCTTAGCGATGCTACGTTATGCATCAACGGTATATTTATGTTGTTGTTAATGTTACAGTTTTGTATATTTATTTTATTTGCAGCAATTGCCTTTACTGCTTTACTGACTTTGCTTTGCTTTCCATTGTTTCTTTGGTGTGTTGGTATTGTGGGTGTATGTGTGTGTTGGTGCAAGTGCCGTTAGAGCAACATCAGTAACCAAAGGGAATACCCAAAACTTGTTTAAGTAACCATGTCAAAGATAGCATTAACACTGACATGCCCCCGGGGCGCACGATGTACCCTAACGCCAGCTACACGAAAATCTGATGCAACAATAAATACAACAAATGTATATATGTATACAATAACATGTCGCACTTTGTGCTGCTTGGCATACCTTAGCATACATACGGGCGCTGCGACACTCACAGAAAGTGCGATCAAGTTGTCTGTGTTCTTAGCGCCCTTTAAAGGTGTAGTAAAAGGAGTTTGTAGAAGAATTTAAAACATAGTACCGTTAGTTGTTCGCGTACATGTGTAAGTGTGTTGGAGTTAAGTTACCAGCTTTGCTTTCGGCGTTGTCATTGTGGCCGTCGCCATCGTCGTTCTTGAATAATTTAATATGCTGAAGGCGAATAGAGAATTAGCGTAAAGGTTGCACATGGCCACTCAGCTTTCTGTAGAATTCTATTTGTGCATATGTTTGCTATTGTTGAAGCAGCTTGTTACACGCAATCAAAGCGTTGATATAATAAAAAATATTGAAATGTAACACTAATATTTGAACTTTCTACAGAAAAATCTAAACTCTTTTGTCAGTATACAAGCATATAATACCAAGTCAAATTTCGTTATTTATTATCACAGTATTAGGCAAAATCAGTATATTATAAGTAAATCGCCTTAAACTGTTTTCTTCTTCTTTTTTACTCGACACCGCTTACACGGTTATAGCCGAGTTCACAACAGCACGCCAGTTGTTTCTTTTTTTCGCAATGTGGCGCCATTCGTGATTCCAAGTGAAGCCAGGTCCTTCTCCACCTGGTCCTTCCAATGCAGTGGAGGTCTTCCTCTACTTCCCCCGGCGGGCACTGCATCGAATACTTTCAGAGCTGGAGTGTTTTCGTCCATACGTACGACATGACCATGCCAGCTTAGCCGCTATCTCTTAATTCGCTGAACTTTGTCAATGTCGTCGTGTATCTCATACAGCTCATCGTTCCATCAATGCGATATTCACCTTGGCCAACGCACAAAGGACCATAAGTCTTTCGCAGAACCTTTCTCCCGAAAACTCGCAACGTCGACTCATCAGTTGTTGTCATCGTCCATGCCTCTGCACCATATAGCAGGACGGGAATAATGAGTGACTTATAGAGTTTCGTTTTTTTTTCGTCGAGAGAGGACTTTATTTCTCAATTTCCTACTCAGTTCGAAAGAGCACCTGCTGGTGAGAGTCATTCTGCGTTGGATTTCGAGGCAGACATTGTTGTTGGTTTTAACACTGGTTCCAATATAGACGAAACTATCTGCGACTTCTAAGGTATGACTCTCAACAGTGACAGTGTAAACTGTTTTAGAACGTAAAAATATTGTTTAAAATTCTTTTTTGAAAAATAGCCCCGAAAGGTATGAATATATATAAATTATCATCATGACAAGCTGAATCAATTTAGCCATGTCCATCTGTGTATGCTAGTTCCTCAGTTTTTGAGATGTTTGAAATTTTGCCCATGTCTTTTTCAAATATCTTTTATGTTTCATCCGGTGGCTAACCTGGTCGCTTTGTTTTTCAACATCGAAGATAGACCGACTACCTTAAATCGAAACTTTGTTAACTCTTCTCAACATGAATGTACATACATTGGTTTTTGATATTATAAGTTCAGGTTTTTGATTGTTTTCTGATCGTCAACTAAAGAGAGATTCATTGATACACATCAGGGGTTTAAAAACAGCCAAAGCTGTACACTTGACAAGTATTCGACGATCCTGCTTTAGAAAAGCTAAGACTTCGTGAATTCCATCATAACAACGCCCCTACGTCTTCGGCAAGGCCAAATTACTCGAATGAACTGCTGATCCATGCAACGTACCCCCGTCTTTTTAAGATTTAAAGAAGTCACTCGACTTCAAAAATTCATTTTGAAGTCATATATCAAGCCATATCTATAGAAAACGTATTTTTTACTTGGGCTTAACAAGTTTGAGGTATCGCTGGGTAAAACGTATTGAGTTCTAGAGGTACTATAGTGAGAAAATTAAGTTGAGATATCAAAATGGCAGTTCGTTCTTTGTACTTATCAGACTCTCTTAGAAATGAGGTAAAAAAATAAACCCAACGATCCGGCCATCAGACGAGCGCAATTTACCGTGTCATTAAAACAAGGGATTTTACTAATCGTCGTTATCTAGAACTGTATAGCTACAGAAGGTAACAAAAGATCACAGCAAAGTTTTAGAATTATGTTATAAGAAATATTTTAGAACATTACTTATTAAGATAGTAAACACGCCAAACACTATGGAAGAATGTATTGTATATTAATTGAGGCTTTATACATTTCTGATAAATGACTCCGTCTAGTTATAAACATTAGTCTTTTCAATAGTATTGGTGACCAATTTTGTGGATGGAAAAGTGAATAAATAGCTGTATTCATACAGCAGTATAGTATTTATCAAAAGCAAGGACGTGATTTTGGCAGCTCATGGCGTCATGTTTGATTACAGATTTGAGTCAAATTTTGCCGGTGTGTTCAGTAAGGTTTGCCATTCCATCTTGTCCCTTTGCCTTTTGGTAAAACGCTTGGGAATTGTCCAAGATTATTACACAAATTCACGTTCTCCGGTAGCTACTTTCTTCTCATCGAAAAATCATTTTTTCAGATGAGGTCCATTTTTAGCTTAATGGCTTGGTAACAAAGAAAAGTTGTCGCTATTGGTGTGAGCCAAATCCTCGTGTGGATCAAGAAATACAATTGCATTACTAAAAAGTGACCGTTTGGTATGATGGCATCATCGGGCGTTTTTTCTTTCGAAATGACACAGCAAATGCCGTTAACATCAATACTGGGCATTAGAACACTATGTTCATCGACTTTTTTTTTAGAAATTAAAAAAATATCTACTATTTCTATACAAGACGATATACTTCAGTTAAGTTTTGGGACTCGTTAAAATCGAGGAATGATCCAGTTAAATAGTAGCCAATATTACGCGATCTAACGCTAGATTATTTTCTACGCATATTAACCAGTAACATTCAAGGAGCTCGAAGGAACAATCAGCACACTATAGCCGAAATTCCAGCCGTCTCCACATCGGATTTACTCATTCCCTCTAATTTTCTTTTGGTCAATAATGTGACCAGTCATGTGTGTGAAGCTTTGATTTGGTTCATATGATTTTTATGTACAGGGTTTGTCCGGAATGATAGGACTGATTTTCTTTCGCCGCAGTTGTACTTCGGAGTTTGCGCGCACCGACTGGATTCGGTAGAGGGCGTTCCTAGTTAACGAACGAGCGGCTGGTCAGTTGTCTTGGAGCTCCTGGAAAGTCAGGACAAATATTTTCGTGCGACGTGTTTCTATGAGTGTGATGGAAGCCGAAAATGCAGCGTTCGTTAGAGCAAAGGTATGCCATTAAATTCTGTGTGAAACTCGGTAAATTTGCGTTTAATATGACCATGCAGCCTAACCGAGATTTTGCTTTAGCAGGAAGTGGTGTGTTTCGGTGGCACCAGATCTTTTTGGAGGGCCGAGTAGGGGTCCCTAATAAAGACCGTGCTGGAAGACCAGCGACTTCGACAAACACCGACAATGTGACTCGTGTACGCAAAATTTTGAACTCAGACCGTCAATTAAGTATTCGTTTAATTGCCCAGATGTTAAATTTTTTAAAATCTGTGTTTCATGACATTGTAACGGAGCACTTGATCATGCGCAAGGTGTGCGCGAAGATGGTACCAAAAGTGCTTACTGGCGTCCAGATATTGCGGCGAGTGGAAGTGTGCCAACAAAATTTGAACATGTGTGAAAGTGACCCCCAATTTTTATACTCTCGCAACAAAATTGCCAAAGAGAGTATTATAGTTTTGCTCACATAACGGTTGTTTGTAAGTCCTAAAACTAAAAGAGTCAGATATAGAGTTGAAATCCGGATGTCTGTCTGTCCGTCCGCCCGTCTGTCCGTCCGTCCGTGCAAGCTGTAACTTGAGTAAAAATTGAGATATCATGATGAAACTTGGTACACGTATTTCTTGGCTCCATAAGAAGGTTAAGTTCGAAGATGGGCTAAATCGGCCCACTGCCACGCCCACAAAATGGCGAAAAGCGAAAACCTATAAAGTCTCATAACTAAGCCATAAATAAAGATATTAAAATGAAATTTGGCACAAAGGATCGCATTAGGAAGGGGCATATGTGGGCGTAATTTTTTTGGAAAAGTGGACGTAGCCCCGCCCCCTACTAAGTTTTTTTATACATATCTCGGAATTTACTATAGCTATGACAACCAAACTCTACAGAGTCGTTTCCTTCAGGCATTTCCATATACAGTTCAAAAATGGAAGAAATCGGATAATAACCACGTCCACCTCCCATACAAAGGTTATGTTGAAAATCACTAAAAGTGCGTTAACTGACTAACAAAAAACGTCAGAAACACTAAATTTTACAAAAGAAATGGCAGAAGAAAGCTGCACCCAGCTGCTTTTTTAAAAATTGAAAATGGGCGTGGCGTCGCCCACTTATGAACCAAAAACCATATCTCAGGAACTACTCAACCGATTTCAATGAAATTCGGTATATAATATTTTCTTAATATCCTGATGACATGTAAGAAATATGGGTGAAATCGGTTCACAACTACACCTTCTTCTAATATAACGCTATTTTGAATTCCATCTGATTCCTTCTCTGTATAATATATACATTAGGAACCAATGATGATAGCGGAATAAAACTTTACACAAATATAGTATTTGAGCTGAGGTAACCCTTGTGGAAACATTGTCGTGATCGGACTATAACTTTTCAAGGTCCCTGAAATCGAACACGAAGAACTCAGTGCCTAACCTAACATAACCTAATTTTTCACCGAAAATATCGGTAAATCTCTCAGACATTTTCATGTAATTCAGAGGGAATCATTTTTTTACTCTCGCAAAGAAGTTGCTAATAACAGTATCTCGATTATCACTTTATCATGCGAGAGTATAAAATGTTCGGTGACACCCGAACTTAGCCCTTCCTTACTTGTTTAAATAACGTAATCATAGGTGACGAGTCATGGATCTTTGAGTTTGATACCGAGACAAAGAGACAATCTTTCTTTTCTTTTGAGACGACAGAGGGGATCCAAACAGCATGCACCTCGGGTCGCAAGGTTATTCCCCAGAATGCCTTCCGTGACGCCTTCAATTTTTGGAAATCGCGCTGGCAGCACTGCATCGACGCAGAAGGAGCCTATTTTGTAAGTTTTTAATAATTGTGACGATTGGTTCAATACATTTTTTTAATCTACTCTGTACTATTACTTTCGGACCAACCCTCTACATATATTTCAATACAAGACAACTAACGCACCAAAAATTAAAGTATTTAATTTGAAACTTTTTATTTTCAACCCCTCCGCCATCAGGCAAAGATAAAAATTAAAGCTATAGAATTATCCATATCTATCAGTTTTAATAATAATAATAATACAATGCTTCAGAATATAGTTTTTGATAAGAACAAAGAGAGCTTACTGACTTTCTTGATTTTTTTAATATACAAAATTTATTTCAAAATCATGTTGGAAACATCACTTATATTCGATATCAGCTTTCCGTGTAAACACAAGTGCATTCAATATCATTTTTTCAATTATCATCAGCTTAGCAAAAATACATTGTAATGTTCTAATATTGTATGTAGATGTAGCTGTTAATCCTATTAGCGGCTTTTATCAACTTGCATACAATATTTCGTATAAAGTGATAAAAAAAAAAAATATTTGTGTTTTCAAAGTTCACTAGGCTTTGCGGCAAAGTGTGATAATATTTGTAACAAATTCGATACATTATCAAGCAATTTTCATTTGAGTTAATTCAGCTGTGGCCCAAAACAACATCACCCAAACACAATAACCCGACACTAACAACAATTTTTCCAAACTGCCACATTGCTAATCTAATGACTGCTCTGCTCGGCAAATTAGTTTAAAACATTGTGCATAATATATTTATCTAGATACGCAAATTTCCAGTTCAGTGGACACACGCACACTCGCACGAAAGGAGAGTTGAATGTATGTGGCGGCAGGACTGTCGACGGGGCACGACAGGTAGAATATATTTTTTCACCTATATATGTAAATATATACCTACTTTTGCATTCTCTGCAAAATAATTATCTACTTTTTAAAGAGAGTGCATCCTAACTACTCTCAATTGGAAATGAATTCGCTGCAACACATATCTTTAGACTACACTCAGGTACTCGTATTAGTCCCAACTGAGTATAAATAGTTAGATATAGAGTTCGAACTGTATATATAGTTAGAGCTAGACTAGTTGATAATATTTGATAACATTTCTTTTCAATTGAACCTTATACAAGAATTTGTCTTTTTCGTGATTTTTTAGGGTTAGTGTCTTTTAGTAGGCTTTCGGTTACCGAAGGGTAAGTTAATCTCCTAATAGAACATGATCGAACAAAAGCTAAAAATTCATTCTTTAGCAAAGACCAAAAATTAAATTTTTTCACCTGCTCTTTTTCGACTAATCACGGACTAATACGAGACTTGTTGAATTTTTTGCGCGGTTATCGAGTGGAAAGATGTTCGTTTACATATAAATTACACCAGAATGGGTGTAAATTATGATTTATGTTCAACAAATTCGTGTTTAATGACTATTTAGTTGAAAAAAGGGAGACATTTTATTTTTTTCTGCAAAGAAATGAAAGTACCATATATCGAGGAGTTTTCATAATACTTATACTTAAAATATCACACATTATTTCTTCTCATGAAATAGCAATTACTTACGATTTCCTTTCCAAGATCTCGGAAGGAATTGCCCTTAACAGCAGAGCGTCACATACGTAGCTTGCTTTATATTTGGGGATTATGTAAACTTAATGTTGAAATCTGGCAACTCATAACTTTATAGGTTTGGCATTTTTAATGTATACTCAGAAAATTTTGACATAAGTATGACCGCTATTTGTGTTGTTTACAGTAGCTTAAAATATTCATCTCGGCCAAAAATTTAACATTTTTGCACCATTATTTTAAACAACTTTCGACGTGGCTTACCTCAGTAACAGTGTATCGATGAACTTAATTAAATTACTGAAGAACCTCCATCATAGACTAGTGTTTATCGATAGCGTGTTGAATTCGATCGAGATCGAGGACTACTACAAGGCGAATTTTGTGAAGGTCGTCCAAAATCAGTTGCTGTTTCGGAAACTGTTGATACTGTGTGCAAACCTATATTGCCAGACCATCATTTGACCTATCGTGAGATAGAGACAATTATAGGCAGTAGTGGGACAACAATATTTCATGAACATTTGACTGTAAAAAAAAAAGAACTCGTGTCGATTGATAAAGGGAAATGTTAAAAAAATACGATAGCGGTGCTTCGAAACACGGCTATGACATCTTGACAGATGATGAAACATGGATTTACGCTTATAAGTCCAAATGTAAACAGCAGTCGACAGTATGGGTGTTTCAAAATGAGTCGAATCCAACAAAAGTCGTCCGCACAGGAAGCACTTCCAAATAAATGTTTTGGAAAAAACTAGACATGTCGGAACCATACCACTAGACCAATACAGAACAGTAAATTCTGAGTGGTACACAATCTTTTATTTGCCAGTTGTCTTTCGAGAAATTAGGAAAGCCAACCGCAGAAGATGGATCACTCTTCGACATGACCATGCTAGCTTAAAACACATCGACTGAAACAACTACACTTGAAACGTTGATTTGATGAGTAATCCACCATATATTCCAGACTTGGCATCGAGTGACTTCTTTTATTCCCATTCATAAAAAAAAAACTAAGAGCTCAACTTTTTCGACACCTGAAGAGGAGGTTGATGCGTTCAAAAGGAATGTTTTGGAAGTACCTCATTCAGAGTGGAAAAAGTGCCTCGACAATTGGTTCAAACGAATGAAAAAGTGTATTCTATTGGAGAATATTTCGTAAAACAATGAAGTGATTTTCGGCGATTAAAATTTGTTCTTATTCTCTAATCCCGAAATATGAAAGGCAAAAAAGAAGAAACAAGAAAAAACGCTAACTTCGGCTGCACCGAAGCTAATATACCCTTCACACGTGCATTTATTTTAGTAACTATGTGTTCAGTTTGTATGGAATCTATATGCTATAGTAATCCGCTCTGAACAATTTTTTCGGAGATTAAGTTATTACCTTATAGTAGACGATCTGAACAATTTCTTCCGATATTATATTATTTCCATGAACAATTACTCATACCAAATTTCCTGAGGATATATCGTCAAATGAGGAAGTTTCCCATGCAAGCATTTGATTTGCATGTGTATGGCAGCTATATGATATAGTTAACCGATCTGAACAATTTCTTCGGAGATTACATTGTTGCCTTAGAATGTAATCTCTACCAAATTTCGTGAATATATCTTTTCAAATGCAAAAGTGAATTACTGTTCGTTAGTCTCGCTAAAACTCGAGAACGGCTAAACGGATTTATCTTATCTAAGTCTTGAAATGTTCGCGAAGGTCTAGGGAAGGTTTAAAAGGCGAGAAAAAATCGAATAATTGCCGGGAAAACCCTAAAAACAGTGTTTTTCTATTTCCCATACAAAAGTGACGTGATGTCACATCACATGGAATGATATCACATCATATTGCATAAATACCCATCATATATACATATAAAAATAAGTTGGGTTACAGCTGACTAAACCGTTACATGATATAAAAAGTTAATTTTTAACGGACTTACGAGCGTAGATTTCTAAAAAGTGACCTTTCCATACCACATTTTTTTTGGATTTTTTTCTTTTGGTTTCCAATTGATTTATTTGTGAATTATTTGAATCGTTCAATTTCTGTCGTTTGCTTTCTTTATTTCAGCTATTCAAAAGGTAAATTATTGGAAATTATTCAGTGAAAACTTTATGTGCCTTTCATCAAAGTGATCAAATACAGATTGAAATTTGTTACGATGCCACGAAGAGTCTAATATCGGTCGCGTTGTTTTTACCATCAACATATCGGTCAGCTATAAAGTGTCATGCACGATTTCAAACAACAGCTATGGGATTATATACCATATGGAATTATACGGGCATTTTTTGGCAAAAGTTAGATTTGGTTACATTTTAAAATGACCATAGATTACGGAATTATTGAATCGTGATCAATCAGCAAGATAGTCACGATGTCACAGCACGACTTTTCAAACAACAGCTATGTTTATCTTGAAGTATGTACATATATGTATATGGTGCTGTTAGATACAAGATGTATTCTGTTGAGGGGCAAAAAAGATGGTGGATGGTTGTTACATCAGATCAAATTAATGAAATCATTTCATCGGAAATTCCTGACCAGAGATGGATCCAGAATTATATGAAGTGGTGAAAACTAATCTGGTTTATGGACCTTATCGCACTTCGGTGTGTATGTTTGACAATAAATGCACGAAACACTATCCACGTGCTTTTCTTTCGGAAACGCAAACTGGAAATGATAGATATTCATTGTATCGGTCTCGCTCACCAGACGACAATGATAGCAGAAAACAACTTTCACATTTAGAGGTATTTGAGTAAATAACGAACACATGGAAAAAATATTCATTATTGTCTATAATTCACATTTAAACTCATATCGATGTTGAGTATTACAGTTTGGTCAAATCGATCAAGTAAGTTTGCAAGTACGTCACCAAAGGACGTAGCGGTCAATGAAAATTGCATTTGAGATGACAATCAACAGGACACTAGGATAGTCGCTAGAAGTGTGTGACATAAATCTGAAAATGCCATGTTTTTCACACGGCCAGCTATACTTGGCGCGTTCACAAGTTGGATAACCATCCTCTCTGTACATTTACAAACCGAAACAAACTACGCTACATTGAAAAAAAAAATGTGAAAAAATCGCAAGTAAATGATTTTTAACTTAATATACTAAATTAAACTTTCTTTTCATTTTAAAACACATAATTTCACGCAGGACAACGCCTGCGGGGTTAGCTAGTTATATTATATAATTTTCAATGACAATTGTAAACTGTATATGTATGAGTAAAGTAGTAGGAAAAAGTAGTCAAAAAGTATTTTGGTATAGATGTCGTTGCAGTCGTATACCTCCAATCCAAAGATTGACCAGCACCATCACATAAGCAGACATGACATCGCTAAGAAACTTAACATTCATCATCAAAAGGGTTTTAACCATTTAAAAAAGGCTGGCTACAAAAAGAAGCTCGATGTTTGGGTACCACATGAATTGTCTGTGAAAAATTTAATGCACCGAATTAACATCTGCGATTCTTTGCTAAAACGAAATGAAATCGAACCACTTCTGAAGCGAATGGTAACAGGAGATGAAAAGTGGATCAAATAGGACAATATGGTCCAAGCGTGATACAGCTCAACAAATGGTCGCAATGCCAGGATTGATGCCTCGAAAGGTTATGCTGAGTGTTTGGTAGGATTGGAGAGGAATCATCCAATATGAGCTGCTCCAGCCTGGTCGAACGAGTGATTCTACATTTCACTGTCAACAACTGATGAGATTGAAGCAAGCAATCGAAAAAAATGGCCAGAACTGATCAACAGAAAAGGCTTCGTCTTCCATCAGGACAACGCTAGGCCACACACATCATGGATGACTCGGCATAAACTGGGAGATATTGGCTGGGAAGTTTTGAAGTATCCACCATATAGCCTTTAACTTGCACCACCGGACTGCCATTTGATTCGGAAACTCTCTTAATGGAGTAAATGAAAAGCCTGTGAAAATTACTTGTCGCAATTTTTCGCCGAGAAACCAGAAAATTTTTATACTGATGGAATAATGTCTCTAGCGGAAAAATGGAAAAAAGTGGTAGTAGAACACTTTTTGGTTCATTAAAGTTCATTATAAATATAAAAAGAAATAAGTTGAAGTTTGATTAGAAATACGAAAATACTTTTTCGACTACCCAATATAATTTTATAAAACAATATATTTTATTATTATTAATACGGTGATTGTGGTATATGTGTATGAATAAAAGAAATATTTCACTCGCAAAACAACTTGCCTCATTAAGTCTTTCGACACGTATCTTCAAGTATCACAAACTTTTGTTAGTTACAACAATCCGGAACAAATATTTATTTAAACTTAGATATGTTAGAGGGAAAAAATGAAAACAACTCAAGTACGGCGTTCTTAAATGAGTTAGTAGAGAAATTGCAGGCAGTATTTGTCTGAAATCTATTGAAATCACTATCATTATTTTTTCGAACGGGTGATCGTTATCGCGTAAATCTTACACCTAACTAAGACCTATGGCCTTATAGGCAGGCAAAAGCTATTGATTTAACCTTTAATTTTTTATAGCATTCAACTTTTCAATGCTTCTTCGCCTTGTTGATATTATTTCTTTATTTATTATGGCTAAATGAGTAGCGTTGTCACATCACATTTACATCAGTTCACCACACCGAATCAAAAGCACGCATTCACCTCATCACGCGAGAGAACACTACACATTAACACACCCACACGCACATGCACCAAAACATGATGACACCATCCAGCATTCCAATTAGAACAAAAGGGAAAGAGAAAGGATCTCGTGCACCCTTTGTTCGTCGATCGACCAACACCTCCGCTTTTCGCAGCATCGCAGCATCCCTTTCGCTACCCGCCTTTATATCTGCGGGCATTTGGAAAACCCACCTAAGTCTAAAAACCAAATTTTACAGGAGAAATATTAAAAAGAAATAGGGCCATTACATAAAAGGGTCATGATTTCTTATGATTTTCCAGTTAACTATCTTCGACTAACCGCAACAGTTTTATTTTAAACCAAGTTTAAAGGAAATAAGTGCTTCTTCCAAACTGATTTTAGAAAAAAATATCCGCTTATGTCAGGTAAGAGCATTTACAAAAATCACCTGAGACATCACAAAATTTTTAAATCGAGTTCTTTTTCAAACATCAATTGATTAATGACACAAACCAGACTTAAGTGGATAATCTAAAATTCATTTTTATTTGTAAAAG